>NW_006408602.1:11965734-11972980 GCF_000296735.1 Chrysochloris asiatica | reverse complement strand
CAAAGCCATCAATTCTACAATCTTCCTTATTCACTGTCCAGCTTTCACATCCATATGAGGTTATTGAAAATACCATGGCTTGGGTCAAGTGAACCTTAGCCCTCAAGCTGACATCTTTTCTCTTCAACACTTTAAAAAGGTCCTGTGCAGCAGATTTGCCCAGTGCAATATGGATAAAAATATATGTACATGGAATAATAGAGAAATAAAGGAAATAATCAAAGACAAGTAATTGTTTTTATGAAGAGTTGTGGGATGACATCAAGAACATCATACATGAAGAGAGCAAAAAGTCGTTAAGAAGACAAGAAACAAGGAAAAGGTCAAAATGGATGTCAGAAGAGACTCTGAAACTTGCTCTCCAGCGTAGAGAAGCGTGTTACTCAATAGTTTGCCTATAATCCTTAAAAAAGTTTTTCTTCAGTTCTTTCAGCTTAAGAAGTGCTTAATGTGTTCTTCCCTGTTTGCTTTCTAACTCCAGAACTTTGCACATATCATTACAATATTTTACTTTCTCTTCTCTTCTCAAGCTGCCCTTTAACACTTTCTGCTCCATTCTTTTATTTTATCCTTTCTTCCAGCAGTTTTAACTTCTCTATATTTAATCAAAATTGTCAGAGTTTCTTCTGGCTTCCATTTTACTCTTTACTTTACTGGTATTTAAATGACCTTTGGCTTTTTTCATATATGGTGTTCTTGTGTCATTCCACAACTTCTCTGGCCTTCAGTTATTGATGTTTAATGCCTCAAGTATATTCTTGAGATGGCCTTTAATTCAGATGAGTTTTATACTCAAGGTCATATTTTGGCTGCCGTTGACTTGTTTTAATTTTCTTCAGTTTCAAACTGTACTTGCATATGAGCAATTGATGGTCTGTTCTACAGCCAGTCACTGACCTTATTTTGGCTGATGATAATGAATTTATTCATCATCTCTTCCTGCAGATGTAATTGATTTGATTCCTCTGTTTTCCATCTGTCAATGAAAAAGTTGTTTGTCTTTCCAAATTTTAACCATGCAATTTCCAGCATCATTTCTATAATCAAGGCCATATTTTCCAACTTCTTATCTCTTAGTTATCTAGTGCTGCTATAACAAACAGAAATGTATTCTCTCACAGTTTTGGAGGCAAGAAATCTGAATTCAGCATGTTGGCTCTGGAGAAAGGTACCTATCTCTTTTCAGCATCTGTAGACACAGCATTATTTGAGATCTCCACATGTCTTAGCATCAACATTTCCTTGTCTCTAAGAGTTTAACATTGCAGATATCCCAATTCCAAAGGATGTACTCTACTACTGGCTCTCTTTTCTTGGTGATAGTAGAAGCCATCTGATGTCTGGTGAGTTGTTTCACCTTTTTTATATCTCAAAGGAGATTGACTCAAGATACAACCCAATCCTGTAGATTATGTTTGGCCTCATTAATATCTTAGAAGTGAAAATTTACAACACATACAATTATTACATTAGATCAGGTCATAGCATGAGGTGGTTATATCATATTACATCTCATCATGGAGGTGACTATTGTTATTGTTAGGTGCCTTTGAGTTTGTTCCAACTCTTAGTGCTTCTATGCACGACAGAACTAAGCACAGAATAGTCCTGCGCCTCCTTAGAATTGCTTGTATGGATGAGCTCATTATTGTTGACACTGCATATGTCCATCTCATTGGAGACATTTCTCTTTTTTTACTTGCACTACACTTTTCTAAAGGAGTTCTGGTAGTGTAGTGGTTACGAATGAGCTGCTAACCTTAAGACTGGCATTTTGAAACTACCAGCTGTTATGTGGGAGAAAGATGAGGCTTTCTGCTCCTGTAAAGACTTGCAGCCTTGGAAATCCTGTTCAGGGTCACTGTGAGTCAGAACAACAACAACATTTTTCTAAGCATGATGTCATTCAACAGGGACTGATCCCTCCAGACAACGTGTCCAAAGTTTGAGAGACAAAAGTTCCCCATTATTGCTTCTAGGGAGCATTTTGACTGTACTTTCAAGACAGATTTGTTCTTTCTTCTGGGCAACCGTAGTACTTTCAATATTCTTCTTCAACACTAAAATTCAAATGCATCAATTCTTCTTCTATCTTCCTTATTCATTGTCTAACATTCACATACATATAAGGTAATTGAAAATACCATGGCTTGGGTCAGGCAAACCTTAAATATCAAAGTGACATCTTTGCTCTTTAACATTTGAAAAAGGTCTGTTGACATTTTGCCCAGTATGATATGTAGTCCTTTGGTCCTTTTAATTTCTTGACTGCTGCTTCCATGAGCATTGATTGTAAATCCAAGAAAAATTAAATGTTCTTCATTTATCATGTTATTATTTATTGGTCCAGTTGTGAGGATATTTGTTTTCTTCACATTAAAGTGCAATTCATATCAAAAGCTGTAGTCTTTGAGTTTCATCAATATCTCAAGTCATTCTTCACTTCTAGTAAGCAAGGTTGTTTCATCTGCATATTGTAGTTTGTTGATGGGTCTTCCTCCAATCCTGATGCCACATTCTTCTTCACAGAATCTATCTTCTTGGATTATTTCTTTAGCATAGAGATTAAATAAGTGTATTTTTAGAATATCGATTTAACTTTGAAAAGAAATGCCATTTGGGTCATTGATTGTGCTATGGTGATTGCAAGAGAACATAGCTCCTATAAATTAACTCATTTCTCTTTTCCCAAATAACTCATATAAGAGAGAACAGAGAAAATTACCAATAATTCTGTTGATGTATGCCGAGGACATGTTGCTTATATATGCAAAATGGAAAAGATGCTAGAAAGTTGGCAATGAAAGTCCCAATTTTAAAAAAAAGAAAAAGAAATTGTATGAAACCACAGGTGTCAGACTTTGTCTTTTTGATGGGGTTATTATGTTGTGAGAAGTCATTGAAAATGCATTTCTAGGTTATTTTTGCAAAACAATTTTCAAAGTCCATCATAATATACTTATAGGAAGCTATGAAAAGTATGAGTTGGAAAAAAACATCCTAAAGTAAATTAAAAATTGATTGAATAGCTGGGTTTCTGAAGAGGTTAGTGTTATTTTCGTCATAAATCTTAACAGAATTATTTTTAAAGTTTTTATTCAAGAATTGGCTGAGGTGCTGGTAGCGTCCTTACATGTGTTCAGTTTGGTATATGTTCAGAGAACTGGAAGAGACAGTTAATATTTAGTTTGTGTAATTATATGCAAGAAAGCATTTTTTTTTTCTTACAAGTTATAATCCATGAGAAGCTATATCTTGAGTCTCTGTTTCTCTTAAGAAATATCATGAAAAATCTAAATTTAAGAGAAATAATGCATTCTTTTCAGATTGCTCTGGAACTAGAACATTGTATCTATTGCAAATACTTCATTTTAGTGTTAGAGAAAGAATGTATGTTTTTAATTTGTGGAAACTTGTTCTACTGTGGCTATTATTATAGACGGCATTTTGTGTTCTTTTTATTTCAACAGGCAGAATAATTGGAATAATTTTAAATGTATATCAAATATAAGGGTATAGTCATAATTTTGGTACTAGAGCCCCTTTTTGGGTATTTATAATGTTTAATTTTTAATAAAGTACAATTTCATGTTGGCAAAAAGGTCAGTTGGAAATGGATTATTAAAAATGATCCAACTGATTTTTTTTTTTCAAATAAAATAAGTGCTTACCTTTGTAGTGAAAAATAAAAAAAAATAATGGAATGGCAATCACATTGATCTTATAAGAGCATTCCTCCCACTGAGGTACTAAGTTTAAAGTTCTTAAATAACCCAATTAGGGACCTTTAAGAAAGAGAAGAAAGAAAGGCAGCCAAATGATGACTAATTAGAATGACAGGCGTTCTTCTGAGTCATGGGGGAGTCACAGTACCTAAACAGTAAAAATAGTTGCCTCATTAGTCTTTTAAACATTATTCCCAGGTTTCTGTGAAATTGATATTTAATCACTTTCCCAGTGTACAGCAGGCATTTATTACACAGAGAAGACTTGGGGAATGAAAAGTTTATAAAATTTCTGTCAATCTTTTCTCAATTTGAAGAATGATTCATTATAATGGACCACCAGTGGCAGAAGGACTCTGAATGGGAGTCTTTAATTAACTTTACTTCCTGCTTTATTGATGGCATTTACTGTGTTCTGAGATCAGATAGTACATCTTGGGGGATGTACCCTATGGATCATGCTGTGCAATCTTCTAAATGGCATCTAAATCATATCTACAGAATTATAAGTCACAATTTTAAGTACTGGATTTCTGAAGTTTAAAGCATTTGAAGAACATGTATGCTATATAGAGCATGTGTGTGGAATTATCATCTAAAATAAGAAAATGGTAATAAAATCTGTAAAGGACAAAGGTAATGTTAACATAATATTTGTTAGGCCAAAGATTCTCTTTTAAAGATTGCTAGTACATTTTATCTCTGATTTGTTCTTAGGACGTATGGCTGTTCTTTAGAAGGATCAAATAATATTTTACTCTTGCTTGGTGCTTAAATCAAAATAATGGTTGTAAGAAATATTTAGTTTTGTAGTTATGCCAAAAATTTAGGTTTTCATGTGTACACATGGAGCTGTCAGAAATATCAGTTGAGTAATGCCTATCCCTCACACCCAGAAATAATCCAAAGATTCGTTTGCCACTTTAGCCAAAAACTTGTTTTAATTTTTTCCATTCAATTACTCATTTAATAAATAAGCTTTAATTCATGGACACAGCATGAAAAATATTCTACTAGGTCACCTGAATGATCATTGTTTGATTTCATTTTCTAGCCTACTAACAAATCTCTGTGTTTTATACTTTCAAATGAGAAATATATTCATGACATTTTTACTATGTTTTTCATATTGCTGACTTCATCTATTCTGAGCATTTCCATTTGAAGTTTCAGTTCCCTATTTCCAGTCCACTCTGAGGAAAACAGATTGTTTCACTGGGATATGTTGGCAGGGAGCTCTGTAACATTTCCTGCTAAACAAGCACAGAGTTGGCCTTATGGAGCTCATATTTTAATAGGAAAAGGACATGGAAACAATTATACAACAATGCAATGAGAGTCTTTTCTAGCACATGGTGCAACTTCTTTTCAAATTGTCAGGCAGAACCCTCACAGGAATTTACTCTTAATCTGAGGGTCAGGAATAAGCAGTATCAAAATAATACATTAAATTAACTCAAGAATCTTCAAATTGTTATGTCAGTATAATCAGTATCTATAATGCATTATTGTAGAATCAGGAAATTGGCTCTACTACAGTTAAACTGAGTAAAATCGGGTAAATGATGTTAAAATTTAATTTAACAAAGTAAAAAATATAAACATCAGATGATTACCTTGATTAAAAACTAAAAGTTTATAAAGTCTTTCTGAAAATGACAAAATTTACTTGAAATTCATAAAGAAACACTTTGAATTGGTGTTCTTATGCCACTCTTTTTTGTTTTTAGAAAATAGATACTATTCTAGGTTTAACTATTCCAACATCTGTGACAGATGTGGTTTCAGTACATGACTTATAAAGACTATATGACAGCATAAAGAAGATTTGGATAATGTCTTTATAAGTCATGTGCTGAAACCGAGACCTAAATTTTACCATGTGCATTCCATTTTTCTATTAAGCAAGAACCCTCTAAAGACCACAAAGGGGCCAAATTATATAAAATATTAAAGGCTTATTATATTTCTACTAAATTATCAATTTTGTAAAACAATTAAACAGGGAAAGCCAATTAGTGCAAAAGTGGTCTTTAGAGTATAATCATTAGTTAGCAGCTTGTTTGATAAGGTTATGTCCAAATCTAATAAGTTAAACCCCCAGCAGAACCATAATGAAGCCTTAGAGCCACTTTTTTTTAACAATACCAGTCTCTAAATGGAAACCAACAGAAATTAAGGAAATTTAAAACAAGAAGTGAGTTTTGCCACAATCAACAAAATCCCTATAGAGGTATGTCAAGTCAGAATTGGGATAGTGTTTAATTATGATTACTATAAATTTTTTTGTACTATGAATCAGAATGATTATTGCTTCTACTTTCTTTCTGGTAAGGATTGCAGATTTAAATATTAGAAACAGGAGATGATAAACCAAACATGTTATAACTTTGGGGGGCAAAAAGCACATCAAAACCACAAAATAATGTTAATACCTATAGTGAGGGCAGACAAATGAGAAATACAGGGTCATTGTTACGGAATAAGACTCTCAGCCTCTGTGAACTCTGCCTCATTTGTGTTCAGAATATATTCTTCAAATAAAAATAAAAGAAAGACATTTTTTAAGAAAAAGAAAATTGAACATACAAATACATCTGTTCCAATGAATCTGTATGTACTTGAATGTTAAAGTTCTTTTCCCTATTAAATTGAACGATTTTAGAAAAATTAAGATAAAACCTTATAAACATATGAATTTATTTTAATAAGGAAAAGTCACCCACATTAGAATTGAGTTAGTTTTTTCCACCATGAAAGGCTTTAGATGTGGTAGTAAGTTATTTTAATATGCATTTTTGACTCAGCTATATGTCATCCAATAATTCTTATTTGCATTATAAAATAAATAAACAAACAAAATGAGTTGTATAGACCTGATTCAGACTCATGGCAACCCATGCATAGACACAGGATACAAACTGGACTGCTAACCGCAAGGTTGACAGTTCAAATCCACCAGACACTTCTTGGAAACCCTATGGTTATGTGCTGTGGAGTTGGTTCTGACTCATAGTGACACTGCATAGGGTTTCTGAGGCTGTAAATCTTTACAGGAGCAGAAAGCCTCATCTTTCTGCCAGGGAATGACTGGTAGTTTTGATTTGCTAATCTTGAGGTTAGCAGCCCAACTGTAACCACCACGCTACCAGAGCTCCTTGGAAGCCCTGTACTGAGTTGCTATTGGTCAGAACTGATGATACATGACAACAACATAATACAGATCAGAAAAATCATGTTCCTTCTGGCTTGACAAACTCAGTCTTTTAAAATCTCCAGGAAGTGAATAATTGGTGTGGTCAGATCATCATATCATCAGCACATCCACATTTTAAAAAAAAAATAAAAGAACATATTGATCATTAGGAAACAGTTGGCTGATTACAATATCTCTACACAAGCCTACACAAATATCTTTCTCAAGTGGTTGTAAAAGGATTGCATAAAAACAATTACTTGTCTTTGATTATTTCCTTTATTTCTCTATTATTCCATGTACATATATTTTTATCCATATTGCA
>NW_006408602.1:11964407-11965634 GCF_000296735.1 Chrysochloris asiatica | reverse complement strand
AAAAAGAGGGAAGTAGTTAATCTTACAGTCCAGGAGCAGAGGACCCTAGGATCATCAAGGGAGAAGAGCACAAGCAGAATGTGGAACCTTATCCAGAGAAGTAGTGACATCAGAGACGGAGGCACAAATTAGGACATGGAAAGATAGATTCTAGACTCATGAAAGGGAAAGAGAGGGACAGAGTGCTGGCAGCCAGAAAGCAGACTTGCAGAATATGCCCTTTGGTTATTTAAATTATTATATATTCCTGAGTGTTTTTGTATGCATCTCCCCCCAAAAACAAATCAAAGCAAAAACAGAAGGAATAGAAGCAAATACTGTTGAATGATGATGCATGGAGGAGATTGTAATCATTGCAATGAAACAATGAGTGTAAAACCAATGTTCTCCAATGTAAACTATCACTCAATTCACAATACAAACTTTTAAAGTATGGATTACCAAGTATAATACAATACCTTCAACAGTGTTTTTGGTAACAGGATTGGTATGTCCAATAACCTAGAGCACTTTTGAGGAGATAGTTAATACAGTCTACTTATGTGTGTAGGAAATATTTATGTCTATAGTATGAAACCAGTTTTGCTATTTTCACATCTGACCTACTCTTTTCCTATCATTCTTACTTATGTGAATTATGATAAGTGTAAAAGAAAAAAAAATATATATATATATATGACTCAACAAAACTGAACTGAAATTTTAAATATTGTTTTTGTTGTTAGGTGATTTGGGATCAGCTTCTAATAGTTATCCCATGTACAACTGAATGAAGTATCACCCAGTCATTCCTGTTTGTGCCCATTGTTTCAGCCACTATATCAATATTTCTTATACAGTGTTTGCATATTTTTGCTGACCTTCTACAATACCAAACATGATGTCCTTCTCCAGGGAATGGTTTCTATTAGTAATATGACCAAAATGTGTGAGATGAAATCTCATCTTTCTCATTATAGTTGTACTTTTTTCAAAACAGATTCATTCATTGTACTGTCAGTCGAAGATATATTCTTCACCAACACTATGATTCAAATGCATTGATTCTTATTCAGTCTTCCTTACTCATTGCCCAGCTTTAACATATGTATGAGGTGATTGAAAATACCCAGGATTAAGTCAGGTATGCTTTATTCCTCAAAGTGCCATCTGTGTTGTTGTTGTCAGGTGCCATCAAGTGGGTACTGACTCATAGCGACCTTATGCACAGCAGAAAGAAACACTGCC
>NW_006408602.1:11949014-11951727 GCF_000296735.1 Chrysochloris asiatica | reverse complement strand
CATTGATGGACTCAAGTGTGGCAGTGGTAGTGAGGTTGGCCCAGGATCGGACATTGTTTCGTTCTGCTGTGCATGGGGTCGCTATGAGTTGGTTCCAACTCGATGGCACCTGACAACAACAACATATTTTTTATGTTCTACTATAATTTAATCTATTGTGACATTTATTTTTAATATCAATCTCTGTTATATTAAAGTATTCTGAATAGATGGTTTTTGTCTTTTTTCAGCAACAAGGTGCTGAAACTGTATCTTATACTAATATAGTTGCATGCGAGATCTCTCAGGTAATGGGGAAAAAAATCAAATAAAATGTGCATCTGTTTGTACAAATTTATAATGTGAGTGATCATATTCAGGTTAAAGGTTAACAGAAAAATTGGACATGGTGCATGAACACAAAATGAATTATTATATGGCTTTGTGATTTTATTGCTGCTACTTAGTTGATTATGCTGTATATCAAACTAATAATTATAGAAGCAACCTTATATTTTTTGTCCTATTCATACAACTATAAATGTATACATCTAAAATTATGATTGTTCATAAATCTAACAATAAGGCATAATATCAAAATATAATTTGCCTTACTACTTGAAAAAATATTCATATATTTAAAAAATACATTTTAAAAAAATTAAACATTCAGACTTTAATAAATTAAAACACCTAGTAATAGAAAAATTAATGTTCCAGTGATCCATTACTGCATGATGAATTAAGTTAAATCTTACTGGCTAAAAACAGCAAGCATTTCATTTATTTTCTCACTATTCTGCACTAATATGTTTTCCCTGTGTCTTCATCTCTATTCCCTTTGACATCAGCTGACTGCATCTACTGGTACTTAGATGACCCCTCTCACACTTCTGGAATGTTAGTGTAAACTGCCAACCAGGAGCTCAGCTTTGACTGTTGTTCAGGAGCTTAGGTTCCCCTTTATAGTCTCTCCTGTTGGCGAGGTTGAGTTCCTCACTTGATATGGTTCTTCTACCCATAGTCTGCATAACTGTCACCATATGATTGGGTAGGACTATGCAAATAGGGTGTATGGGACTCTGGTTTGGATGGGGGGGAAGGGAGAATTGATTGGTTTTACCATTCTTATGTGTTTAAAAGGAACCATCTCAGAAGCAGAAAGAACAGCCTTGGGTGGAGTGCAAAATCACTGCCTGGACAACTGAAAACATCAGAGGTGGCAGCACAAGTAGCAGGAAAGAGTGACAGAGTGGAGAGACTTTGGGACCCATGGACCCAGTATAGCTGAGTGCCTTCAGGCAAGAGGGTGGCTTGCAGAATGTGCCCTTTGGGCATTTATCTTCAGTGCTAAAGGAGAATTGTAATACTTGCTGGAGTAGGGCAGAGGCCAAGGGGCCCCATGACTGAGGACAGGAGGAAAGCCAAGAACATGCTTTCAGTGTGGCTGAGAAGATACATTCCTGACCACAGAACTGCTGTATCCTGAGTTGTTTCTGATTCTGAATTGTGCCATTCACTTTAATAATAAACCCCATAACTATGAGTATTGTCTGAGTTTTGTGTGTCTATTACAATTAACTACCACATTCTGCTGAGATGTAGAAAATGCAATGGGAGGGATAGTTGCTGTCAGGATAAGGTAAAAAAGATTGAGAATGTAGGCGAGTCTGACGTCTGCCTCATAGGAATCATCCTTGGGCTGATGTAGAGTTTGACTCTTCTTCCCCCTTTTGAAGCTGGAAGAAGTCAGGCATGCCCCCCATATTATTCTTAAAGCATACTACAAGTCAGCTCAGATTCAAAGAAGCAACTGATAAAAAGTGCATGATTACCTCAACAAATAACTCCTAACCAAGTTTTGAAAACACAAACCAATATATTCCTGTTCTTGTTGTTAAGTGTCATACAGTCCGTTCCTATTCAAAACCACCCTACATAGGGTTTCTGAGAAGTAGCTGGTGGGTTTGAACTGCTGACATTTTGCTTAGCAAACTGTCCAGTGCTTATCCCACAGTGACACAGCAGAAGCCCTAGTTAATATAAATTTCACTCCAACTTACTATAAATGTGTGTGTGTGCTGTAGAGACAGTTCTGACCTAAGGTGCCCTTGTACGGGGTTTTCTAGGAGCAGATGGTGAGCTTGAACTTCCAACCTTGTGGTTCAAACCAACATTGCAGTTCAGTGCATCAACCCACAGCACCACACCAGGACTCTAGTACATGTATGTATACCCAAGCTTTTCTAAGAATTTAATATCAAGGTCAAGAACTTAAAATTGCTTTGTTAAAGCAAGGAAAAGTCCTAGGGCAGAATTTCTATGCATTTCATCCATATTATTTATCTAATTAATTTTTTAAAAACTGTTCATCATTGCATTACTATGTGAGATAGCATTAGGAGAAACTATATAATCACTGGGGTGCAGGTATTTGAGCAGTTCTAGTCATTTCTATGGTTGTCAGATTCAAAATGGCAGATCAGGTAGACATGCAGTAAGGAGTTCCACCAGCAACAACACAGAATACTGGACCAAGCAGGCTCAGAGGATGGTGCTAGAACTCTGAACCACATATAAAGGAATATTTAGAAGCTTGGAAGGCTTACAATTAGGGGAATTTGTAGCAGAATCAAGAACTCCATTGATTTCTAATTCAAGATGCTCAGCTGATCCTGGAGTTGCCATTTTAGGAGAGACCAAGCGGGAGAAGGATCAGAACAGTGATGAACAC
>NW_006408602.1:11922696-11923242 GCF_000296735.1 Chrysochloris asiatica | reverse complement strand
GACATCCATTTTGGTCTTTTCCTTCTTTCTTGTCTTCTTAATGACCTTTTACTTTCTTCCTGTACAATGTTCTTGATGTCATCCCACAACTCTTCAGGTCTTTTGTTGTTAGTGTCTAATGCATCTAATTTGTTCTTGAGATGATATTTAAATTCAAGTAAGACATTATCAAGGTCAAATTTTGGCTCTTGTAGACTTGTCTAAATTGTCTTCAACTTCACCCTGAACTTGCATATAAGCAATTGATGGTCTGTTCCACAGTCTGCCCCTGGCCTTATTTTGGCTGATGATAAGGAGCTTTTCTACGGTGTTTTCTTCCCACAGATGTATTCACTTTGATTTCTGTATGTGCCATCTGAGAGTCCATGTGTAGAGCTGTCTTTTATGTTGTCTAAAAAGGTATTTGCAATGAACACGTCATTGGTTTTGCATAATTCTACCATGTGATATTCACCATTGTTTCTATCACCAAGGCCATATTTTTCAACTACTGATCCTACCTCTTTGTTTCCAACCTTGCATTCCAATCACTGTTGTTGTTTTTGT
>NW_006408602.1:11912595-11922340 GCF_000296735.1 Chrysochloris asiatica | reverse complement strand
CAAGAAGAATGAAGTCCTTGAAAACTTCAATCTTTTCTCCGTTGATAAGAATGTTGTTTATTGGTCCAGTGGCGAGGATTTTTGTTTTCCTGACATTGAGATGCAACCCATACCGAAGGCTGTGCTCTTTGATCTTCATCAGTAAATGTTTCAAGTCCTCTTCACTTTCAACAAGCAAGGTTGTAGCATCTACATATCGCAAGTTGTTAATGAGTCTTCCTCCAATACTGATGACCCGTTTTTCTTCATAGAACCCAGCTTCTCGTATTATTTGCTCAGCATACAGATTGAATAAGTATGGTTAAAGAACACCACCTTGTTGTACACCTTGTACGAGGAATGAATCTGGGAAAATTGGAAGTTGTCAAAAATGAAATGGAACGCATCAACATCGATATCTTAAGCACATTAGTGATCTGAAATGGACTGGTATAGGCCATTTTGAATCTAACAACCACATGTTTTACTATGCAGGGAATGACAAATTGAAAAGGAATGGTGTTGCATTCGTCGTCAAAAAGAACATATCCAGATCAGTCATGAGGTATAATGCTGTAAGGGATAGGATAATATCCATGAAGCCCAGTTAATACCACTATTATTCAAATTTATGCCCCAACCACTAAAGCCAGTGAAGATGAAATAGAAGAATTCTACCAACTTCTTCAATCTGAAATTGATCAAACATGCAATCAAGATATATTGCTCATTACTGGTGATTGGAATGCAAAGGTTGGGAGCAAAGAAGAAGGATCAGTAGTTGGAAAATTTGGACTTGGTGATAGAAATGATGCTGGAAAACGAATGATAGATTTCTGTAAGACAAATTATTTGTTTATTTCAAATACCTTCTTTAGACAGCATAAGAGATGACTATACACATGGATATCACCAGATTGAACACATAGAAATCAAATAGACTACATCTGTGGAAAACAAGATGGAAAAGCTCCATATCATCAGTGAAGACAAGGGCAGACTGTGGAACAGACCATCAATTACTGATATGCAAATTCAAACTGAAGCTGAAGAAAATTAAAACAAATCCACGAGAGCCAAAATATGACCTTGAATTTATCCCACCTGAGTTTAGAGATCACCTGAAGAACAGATTTCATACATTGAACACTAAGACTGAAGACCAAAAGAGTTGTGGGATGACATCAAGAACATCATACATGAAGAGAGCAAAAAGTCATTAAGAAGACAAGAAAGTAGGAAAAGGTCAAAATGGATGTCAGAAGAGACTCTGAAACTTGCTATCCAGCGTAGAGATGCTAAAGCAAATGGAAGAATTAAGGATGTCCAAGAGCTGAACAGAAAATGTCAAAGATTAGCTTGAGAAGATAAAGCCAAATACTATTAAAAAAAAAAAGGAAAGATTTGGAATTAGAAAACCAAAAAGGAAGAACACGGTCAACATTTCTCAAGCTGGGGGAACTGAAGAAAAAAATTCAAGCCTCGACTTTTGTTATTGAAAGATTCTCTGGGCAAATTATTGAATGATGCAGAATGCATCAAGAGAAGATGGAAGGAATACACAGAATCATTGTATCAAAAGGAAATGGTTAATGTTCAACCATTTCAAGAGGTACCATATTCCAATCACTAGTAATTATTAATAAATTGATTGCATGTTTGGACAATTTCAGACTGAAGAAGTTAGTTGTTATTAAGTGCCATTGAATTGGTTCCAACTCATAGTGACCCTTTGTAGGGTTTCCAAGGAGTGGCTGGTGAGCTTGAACCACCATTTCAAGCCAACCTTGAAGTCGACACAGTAACTGTCAGTGCCACACCAGGACTCTGAAGAAGTTGGTAGAATTCTTCAATTTCATCATAACTAATTTTAGTGGTTGGAGCACAAATTTTAATAATACTGGTATTATTGTTCTTTGTAGGTGGATGGATATTATTTTATTACAAACACCATTATACTTCAAGATAGATCTTGAAGTTCTTTTAGATGATAAATTTGTCATTCTTAGCATAGTAAACCATATGAATGCCAGATTCAAAATGTCCAATACCAGTCCATTTCAGCTCACTAATGCCTATGATATTGATCTTTATGAGTTCCATTTCATTTTTTACAATTTCCAATTTTACTAGATTGATATTTCCACATTCCATGTTCTGATTATTAATCAATGTTTATAACTGTTTCTTCTCATTTGAGTTGTGGCCCCATCAGCAAATGAAGGTCTTCTAAGCTTTACTCCAGTCTTGTTATGGTCAACTCTATATTGAGGCTGCAACTCTTCCCCAGTCGTATTTCCAGTGCCTTCCAACCCGAGGGATTCATCTTCTGGTGCTATATCCACCACTAGTCTGTCATTTTTGGGGACTATATTGGCTTCTGTGTTACAGTGATGCTAGAATCTATGTTACCAGTATTTAAAATACCAGCAGGGTACACTCATGGTTGATAAGTTTCAGCTAAGTTTCCAGATTAAGACAGACTAGGAAGAAGAAGAGGCAGACTACTTCTGAATGTTTAGCCACTGAAAACTGTGGAGCGTTATATTTACTTATACCACCTTTTGAAATCCCCCCTACCCCATATCTCAATGAGGGAGATACAATTGTTATCCCCAAAGCTAAACGTGAGGCTCACAAAAGTAAAGATTTGATCAATTCAAAATTAGAAAGTAGTGGAATTCAAGATCAAATTTAGGTTGTCTGGACTCTCAACCACCTGTGTCTTACTTATCTTGTGCTGCTTCAACAGAAACACCACAGTATATTGCTTTAACAAACTGAAATTTAGTCTCTCAGAGTTATGTTGTAGTTTTTAAGTACCGTTGAGTAAGT
This sequence comes from Chrysochloris asiatica, assembly GCF_000296735.1. Classification (NCBI taxonomy): domain Eukaryota; kingdom Metazoa; phylum Chordata; class Mammalia; order Afrosoricida; family Chrysochloridae; genus Chrysochloris; species Chrysochloris asiatica. The sequence continues at coordinate 11,919,526 of NW_006408602.1, read as the reverse complement.
TCCATCCCATAGAGACCCTGTATAAGGTTTACAAGGAGCAACGGTGAACTTGAACCACTGATTTTGGGATTCAAACCAACTTTGCAGTTCAGCGCATTAATCCACAGGGCCAAATCAGGACTCTTCTAGAAATCCAAATCCAGAGGACTAACTCTGGGGAAAGGTCCTTGTCTTCTGTCAGTATCTTCTTTCAGTATCTGTAGTCCCAGCATTCCCTGGGGATCTCCATGTAATCCATCAATGTTTCCCTGGATCTAGGGACCCCAAAAGAGTCCTGGTTTGGTGTCGTGGGCATCAGAGAGCAAAGTTGTTTGAACTGCAAGGTCCATGGTTCAAGGTCACCAGCTGCTCCTTGGAAACCCTGTACAGGATTGCTATGGGTCAGAACTGACTCTATGGCACTTAACAACAACATCAAGGGACCCCAGATCCAAAGTACACACTCCACTTCTGGCTGTTCTTTCTTGGTGACAGTAGATTCTTTTAAGCTCTGCTTGCCTGTTTAGTCTCTTTTACATCTCAAAAGAGATTGACTCAAGATATAACCTGCTCCTGTAGATTGCTTCTGTCCTCATTGATATCATAGAAGTGATGATTTACAACACTTAGGACAATTACATAGACGCAGACTGATCACATTCAGATCCTTTCATAGGAGTGACTGATATAGTAGATTTCATTTTGAGGGATTACTGAGTTTTAACTGGTAAACCATTATGAATCCTGGCCCAGTTAATTTGAAACAAAACCTTAAGTACCACAATCTCCAAAGAATAAAATAACAGATGGCAATGTGACCTGGCCGCTTAATTGCCTTTGTAGAAAAATTAGGAACCAGTATACCTACCAATATCAGTTGTCATTGAATGGAAGAATAGAACTGTGTTCCATAGAATTTTCAATGGTTGATTTTTCAGAGTCAATTCACCAAGCCCTTCTTCTGAAGCACCTATAGTCTTGAATTATGCCATGGTGTGTTTATGCAAGAATTGTTAGAATTTCTAAGGAATTTGTTTGATATATATTATGAAGGACTTCTCAGTAATCAGGCAAAATAGTAAGGAGGGGGTGTTATAGTTGTTTCAACCAAAGACTTTATCAAGCAGCTGCCCTCAGGAAAAATAATCATAGATCTGAACCTCTCTCTTCAGTATTGTCTTGCTTGATAGCCCTATGAATGACTCATTTTCTTCTCTATTTGAACTTTGACCTTATGTACTTTTGATAATGCTAAAGAATGCACACAAGAACTAAAGAATAAATCAATAAAAGAAGTTATCAGAATATATTTATGGGAAACAATAAGTTCCATGTTTGCCCTTTATAGCCACAACTAACCTTTGTAAGTCTTCAGGGAAAGGTGACCTCACCTAACCCCTGTTCCTCTGACTCATTCTTATCAATGTCCTACTTCTTGACCCTGTGACCTACCTTGGTGTAACCTCAGAGAAGCAAGCAAGAACTGTAATTAAATTATGAATATTTTAAATAGATAAATGCATCCTATCAACAATATCAAATGATTTATGTATCCATATTTTTTGAAAACTGGAAACTCATTTATTTGTTTCTAACAAAATAATACAAGCGATTCTTTGTTGAAAAGAAGTACAGAAAGTTAAAATATTCTTATAAGCTTTCATCCTACTTTGTCTTGCAAAAAATTCTGGGTTTTTTTGGACTTACAAACATTTTTTGCAAATATTTTTGGACTTATAAACACACAAAATCACATATATACACACACATCTACAAATGCAAGTTTATTTAACATAATGAACACAATGAAAGAATTTCAATTGATTTGATAGTTTACTATTGCTGTATTCTTAAATACAGTATATTTTTAGGCATTTAAAGGCTTAGATTATTTGATCAAGATGATGAGTATTTTGGATGTTTTGGGTTTTTTTAAAATTATTATAAACAACTATGTAGAAACATACTTGATGTTAAGTGCTGTCAAGTTGATTCCAACCCTTCCAAGGGACAGCTGGTGAGCTTGAACTGCTGACCTTGTTGTTCAAACCAACCGCCACACCAGGGCTCCATAAAGATACTTTGTTGTTGTGTTGTTAAGTGCTGTCAATCGGTTCCCACCCATAGGGATCCCATATAGGGTTTCTGAGCCATGGATAGTGAGCTTGAACTGCTGACCTTGTGGTTCAAATGACTTTGCAGTTCAGTGCATTAGCCCACAGCACCACAGTAGGACTCCATAAACATACTTAAGCATACGTATTTGCACATTTCTATTATTCTTTTAAAATGACCTCCCACAATCCTGGTGTGACACTGTAGAATAAGCACTGGACTACTAACTACAAAGGCAGTGGTTCAAACCCACCAAGAGCTCCTTGGTTGTGGTGGTGGTATTTCCAAGGCTGTAAATCTTTATGGCAGAAGAAAGCCTCATGTTTCTCCATCAGAACGGCTGATAGTTTCTAACTGCTAACCTTTAGGTTAGCAAACCGACTTGTAACCACTATGCCACCAGAGCACCTTAGAAACTCTAAACAGGGTCTCTATGAGTCAGAATCAACTTGGTGGCACTTAATAACAGTGGCATAATAGGTAAGCATTTGGCTGATAGCAAAAAGGTCTGTGTTGGCAGTTTGACCTTACAAAACCCTATGGTACAGTTGTGCTCTGAGTTTGTATAAATTGAACTTGACCAGATAGCATGCCATAATAATATTATTTCCTATGATTTTTTATGTATATTTTTAATATTCTTTTAAATTGTCAAATCAGTTTACATTACCACTAAGATTGTATTCAAGGGAACTTATACCCACACCTCTAAAAACACTTGCCATTGTTAATCTTTTTAAACATTTTAATAATTCTGTTTTAATTTCAGAGATATTTTGAAAGTTATAGTAAGTAAAGAAATTGACAAATTGACATACAATACTAAAAATCAGTAGAGAAAAATTTTAAATTAATTTGAAATATTTTTATGATTCTCATTTATTTTTATTTTAAAAGAAAACTGGAAATTACAAGCTTTGTTATACTAATGTATTTTATTTGATAATTTTGTTAAAGTACACATTATCTCCTGGAATAGATTCTCAATGTCAAAAGCATACAGGATTATTTTATAGTTATACCTTTTCTTTTAAAATGTCTTCAGGCTTTGTTTAAAATATATTTTTAATACATGAAAACCAAAGCAGCCAAATTCCTGACCTAAATACATCCAGTGCTCGCTTATTGAGAACTTAGATTCCAAAGACCAGGTCACTATTCCATGATAACATATCCCATGATATTCCATGATATGCTTTTCAGACTGTAGATGCAATTTCAAAGTCGCACCTTGGGCCTGTTCCATCCACTACAGCTGCCTCATTGCTGGTGTTCTATAGTTAGGATGGATGGTTGGCCTGGGCCATTTCAAACTGTAGGCAGAGCTAATTATCTCATGATTTGCAACAATGAGGGGACTGTCCTACAACAACCCACCCACTCAGAACAGTCATCTGCTGGCCCCATCACCCCAAGCAAGTAGCTGACCTCAAGGTCTGTAGTGAAGTGACTACCACACATCTCTGCACCTTCTGCCAATTTCTCACTGACTAGGGGTCCAAAGTCACAGCTCCGCTTTATAGGTGGAACAACCACCAGCCTGCCGCCTGACTGAGATTCTGTGAGACCATGGAACATTCTTGCAGTTTAATGGACAGAGACCATGTGTCCCATCTTTTCTCTTTCACTCTCTCTCTCTCTCTCAATTTTATTCCCATTCAAGACTGGGGAAAGGTGCAGGGTGGGAGGAATAAAGGACTTTGGGCTCAGAAGGAAGGCATTCATTCAAAACACATGTGTCCTTACCTGGCTTTAAAGTGATTTAAGTAGGTTATTTAACTATTGTCTTAAATGTAAAATGGTGGATAACAAGAGAGTGGAGTAATGAGGAGTTGTTGTTAAGTGCCAACTGGTTGATTCCAACTCATAGTAACGCTGTATAAGGTTTCCGAGGAGCGGCTGGTGAGTTTGAACTTCTGCCCTTGTGGTTCAAGCAAACCTTGTGAGTCCAGTGCTTGTCCTGCAGTACATTTTCTCATTCTGAAGCAAAACTCATCATCCTTTGTCTTTAAAAATATCAAAATGATGAAGCTGTTGTGTTACAGTGGCATTGAAACAGAAATGCCTAGAGTAGGGGAATTGTTAACTGAAGGCAAAAACAAATACATTCAAACTTGAACAAAAATTATTACAGCAACGTCGTCCTTGAGTGTAGTGATTATTTTCAAAAATCAAACACTAATAAAAAGTTCCAGAAACAATTGCCATGTGAAAAAGAAAAAAAAAAAAAAGCCAGAGTCAAAGTAATAGATTTACAGCCTTGGAAACCCTATACAGGGTCACTATGGGTCCTAACCGACTCGACAGCACTTAACAACAACAACAACCTTCTTTCCTGGAGTCCTGGGGTAGTGCTGTGAGTTAATGCCCTAGACTGCAAAGTCAGTTTGAGCCACAAGGTCTGCAGTTCAAGTTCACCAGCTGCTCCTCAGAAACCCTATACAGGGTCCCAACGCATAGGAACTGACTTGATGGCACTCAACCAAAACAGAACCTTGTTTGCTATAAAAAGATCACTGGTATTTCAGAAGTGAAAAACAAAACAAAACAAAGAGGGGCAGGGAAACACAAAATATTTACTATCCTTTTCAACTCCCCACCTACAGTCTAAGAAATTTATCATTGCTCATAACCATTTAAAGTACCTACTTCGAAATATGCTTATGGAACAAATACAGCTACTCAATTCTACATTTTGCAAATGTAAGATTGGCACTAAACTGTGAACCACAAGGTTGGAAGTTCAAACCCACCAGCTGCTTCTCAATGACTGTATACAAGGTCGCCTGAATAAGAACTGACTTGACAGCAGTTAACAACAACAACAAATATCATAAAAACAGGTATAAATTGTTTAGAAATGTTTTCTCAGAGCTAGAGATACCTAAAATATCTGTTTGGCTAAATCAAAGGTCAATTAAAATGTCACCATTTTAGAAAGAAGACTTAGGAAAAATGAGCACATCTGGTTGTTGTTGTTGTTAGTTACCATCAATTAGTTCTTACTCTTAGTGACTCTATGCACAACGGAACAAAACACTGCCAGATCCTTGGCCATCCTCACAATTGTTGCTGTATTTGAGCTCATTCTTGCTACCACTGTGTCAAATCGTCTCATTGAATGTCTTCATCTTTTTTCCTGACCTTATCAAGCATGATGTCCTTCTCCAGGGACTGGCTCCTCCTGATAACAAGAACTGGTCCCTCCTAAGTACTAGAGATGAAGTCTTGCATCTTTGCTGCTAAGGAGTATTCTGATTGTACTTCTTTCAAGACAAATTTGTTTGTTCTTTTGGTAGTCCACAGTACTTTCAATACTTTGCCATCACCATAATTCAAATGCATCAATTCTTCTACACTCTTCTAACACATCTTAGGAAATTTCACCTTTGGTAGACTACAGTGTAGTAAACCAAGCTTTTTGGAAGCAAATCTAGACATTTCAGATAAAATTACTTGGCTCTAATTCACACAAATGAATGTTTGAAGGCATCAGGAAGCTGCTGAAACAGCCATTACTCAAGGGGCCCAAGTCTTTGAGAGAAGAAAAGCTCAGAAAATAATCCATACTTCTCCTATAAGTGTTTGAAGGAAGGACAAACAGTGAAACCACTAGAGCACTCAGCAATCTCATACGGCTATAGGCTGGGGACTGTGAGGATGACAAAAATTCAAGTTTAGGAATGCCAAATCAGCCACTACTTGACAGGTCAAGATCACAAGAAGAAGGCTAGGGTATTGATAAATTAGATGAACCTTAAGCACCTGTTTTCACCACAAAGAATTCACTGTGTAGTTCACAGAGCTAAGAAGCCTAGCTGAAAATGATTGAAAACAATATGCAGAACAGAACATATTAAAGAGGCAAGGTCCTAGAAAAACAAAACAAAACACTGTTGTTAAAAACCTTGGAGTCTGAAGAAGAGTAAGACTTGGCCTTACAAACTGCAATTCATTCTTCTTTTTTTTTAAATTGTGAGTTGAGTGACAGTTTACAAGGGGGACTATCAGTTTTCACTCATCCTATCATATTCATTTCATTGCAATAAATAAATTACGCTTCATAATTCAATAACACTTACTTCTATTCCCTCTGTGTTTGTTTTTTTTGTTGCTTTTTATTTGGATGTGCTCAAAAACACTCAGAAATACACAATCATTCAAACAGCCAAAGTTACACCCTGCAAGCCTGCCCCCTGGCCGCCAGCACACATCCCCTCTCCCTCCATGAGTCTAGAGTCCTCAGCTACTCTCTCTTGATGACATCATATCTGCCTCTATCTCTGGCATCACTGTTTCTCTGGGTAAGGTCCCACTCCACTCCTGCTCTTCTCCCTTGATGCTCCCAGGGTCCTCTGATCTGGGACTGTAAGATTGACCACTCACCCCTTTTTGCTACAAAACTTTTACCTTTGCATTTGGGACAATCACAACTAATCATGATAAGAGTTACTCACTATTGAATCATGAGATTCTTGTCCCCACCTCGTTTCATCAGACCTGTCTGATGACAGTATGAAAACTACTCAGTGGGGATTCTACCGTCACCTGCACATGCTGAATCTAAACTTCCTCTTGAAAACTTGTAAGCTAGTCACTTTGTGCCTTTACACCCCACCCCCACCCCCATTTCGGTAGCCAATGTCTAAGTTGCCCATCCCTATCAACCCTGTGTACAGAGGGTATAGGATTTAAACTTGCTGTAAAGATTCTTTTCCTCTTGGTTGGTATTTTAACCTACTACATTCATAAGTTTTTGCTAAAGGTAATACAGAAATGACTACAATCATACATTGACAGAGAACTTCAATAAATTCAAGCCAGATTCAGAAGAGGC
>NW_006408602.1:11905431-11912025 GCF_000296735.1 Chrysochloris asiatica | reverse complement strand
TGTCAAGGACTACATTCTTCTTGGATCAACTATCAACACTCACGGAAGCAGCAGTCAAGAAATCAAACAACGTATTGAATCAGGCAAATCTGCTGCACAAGACCTTTTTAAAGTTTTGAAGAGCAAAGATGTCAGCTTGAGGACTTGCGCCTTACCCAAGCCATGGTATTTTTCAATAACCTCATATGTATGTGAAAGCTGAACAGTGAATAAGGAAGACCATAGAAGAATTGATACTTTTCAGTTATATTGTTGGAGGTGAGTATTGAAGGTACCATGGTCTGCCAAAAGAACCAATAGATGTGTTTTGGAAGAAGTGCAGCCAGAGTGCTCCTTGGAGGCCAAGATGGCCAAATTTTGTCTCTCATACTTCGGACATATTGTCAGGAGAGACAAGTCACTGAAGAAGGGTATCATGTTTAGTCAGGTGGAGGGTCAAGAGAAAAAGAGGAAGACCCCCAACGAGATGGATTGGCCAAGTGGCAGCGTCGATGGACTCAAGCGTGGCAACAGTAGTGAGACTGACCCAGGATCGGACAGTGTTTTGTTCTGTTGTGCAAAAGGTTGCTATGGGTCGGTTGATGGCACCTAACTGACCCATAGCAGTTGATGGCACCTAACAACAACAACAAACATCCATAAGTATAGGTCAAGTTCATCAGATTGTAGCAATTTACACTTGTTTTCTTTTAAAAAAAATTTTTTTTTTAAACTTTCTTTTGGTCTTCCTCTTTTCCTTCCCCTGGTTACATTCTGAACATCCAGCCATTGAAACTAGGTCAACTGGGCACTATCTGAAAGTTGGGTACCCTTGTGCATATCCTCTCACTTAATATCAACTGCACCTTTCACTCAGCTCTAGCCTTCCATGTCTTGTCCATGGACCCCAGAGTCCCCAGGTCTCACCATATTTTGGGTACCAGGAATTGATGGAATTAAAACTGAAATGTTTCAAGAAAGTGAGGCGGCAGTGGAGGTACTCACTTATCTATGCCAAGAAATTTGGAAGACAATTATCTGGCCGACTGATTGAAAGAGATCCATATTTGTGCCCATTCCAAAGAGAGGTGACCCAATGGAATACGGAAATCATCAGACAATATCTTTGATATCCCATGTAAGTAAAGTTTTATTCAAGGTAATACAGAAATGGCTACAATCATAACATTGCCAGAGAATTTCCAGAGGTTCAAGCTGGATTCAGAAGAGGCTGTGGAACAAGGATCTCATTTCTGATGTCTGATGGATCTTGACTGAAAGCAGACAATATCAGAAAAATGCTTACCTGTGCTTTATTGACTACGCAAAGGATTGTGTGGCTCATGACAAGCTATGGACAACATTACGAAGTGTGAGTATTCCAGAACACTTAATTGTGCTCAAGAGGAATCTGTATGTGAAACAAGAGACAGTTGTTCGAACAGAACACAGAAACACTGAAAGTTTCAAAATTAAGAAAGGTGTGCAACACGGTTGTATTCTTTCACCATATTTACTCAGCCTGTATGCTGAACAAATAATCCAAGAAAATGGGTTGTATGAAGAAAAACGTGGCATCAGGATTAGAAGAACACTCATTAACAGCCTGCAATATGCAGATGATACAACCTTGCTTGCTGAAAGTGAAGAGGACTTAAAATACTTACTGATGAAGATCAAAGAGCACAGTTTTCCATATGAATTGAATGTCAATGTAGAGAAAACAAAAATCCTCACCATTGGACCAATAAACAACACTCTTATCAATGGAGGAAAGTTTGAAGTTGTCAAAGACTTCATTCTTCTCGGATTAATCATCAATAAAGCCAGATCCACTAGTTATATAATTGTTAATATTATCAGACAAGGACCATAAATAATTTTGATTTACATGTTGAATAAAAGTAGGTGACAATATAGATAATTTCAGTGGAAATTTTTCATTTATATAAAATGACTGAAAATTCACCATTATTATCTTCTAGGATTTATTTTAAAAGTACAATAATTAAGACAGCAATATTGAAAAAAGTATAAACAACTAAACCATTGTGCAAAATATATAGTCTAGGAATTAAGTCATACATCTATGGTTATTTGATTTTCAATTAAGGTGAAACTGCAGAACATTGAGAAAAAAGGTTGAATAATTAAATAAAAGGTTATAGGTCATACGGAAAGGAGTCGTGATGGCACAGTGGGATAAGCATTGGGATGCTGAACCAAAAATCATCTATTCAAACCCACCAGTCACTCCCATATGGGAATCTGTCTGCTCCCATAAAGAAATACTGTGGAGCAGGAAACATTGTGAAGGAAACATTCCATAGGAAACATTGTGGAGCAGTTCTCCTCTGTCCAAAAGAGTTACTATGAGTCAGAATCGAGTAGATGCCAGTGAGCACAGATGAAAAAATGAATTTTGACAACCTATTTCATAACTCAGGAGTCCTGGTATGGTGCTGCAGGATAATGTGCTGGACTGCAAGGTAAGTTTGAGCCACAAGGTTGGAGGTTCAAACCCACCAGCCATTCCTCAGAAAACCTATATAGGGTCGCTATGAGTTGGGATTGACTGAATAACACTTCACAACAACAGCAAAGTTTCATAACATATCCAAAATCAGCTCTAGGTAAATATTTTTTATAAAAGTATGAGAGATAAAAAACAAAGTTTTTTGAAGGTAAAATAGAATATGTTCAGAATCTTGGAACTGGAAATACTTAAGCAAAATACAAAAAATTACAGATGGAAAAAAGTAATAATTGAGGAAGTAGTTTCATCAGAAGACACGATTCAGAGAGTGAATCATTAACCCACAGAGCGTAAAAAGATATTTGCAATACATATATCCAAGAAAATATTTGTAGTCAGAATAAAGAACACTTAAAAATCAGTATAAATATGGACATAAGAAGCAAAGACTCTTAAAAACATGGAAAATTGTAAACCTTATTAATCATCACAATAATACAAATTAAAAATAACAATGTGATAAATCAACTTGTCCAATCGAATGAATACATTTTAAAAGATCAATAATACCTAATGTTGTAAAGGATTTGTAGAAACTGGAATTCTTTTACCTTGCCGGTGAACAAGTTTTGGCAGGTAATTAAAATTTCTGAGCATATATACAACCTACGACCCAGGAGTCTTTACTCCTAAGTATTGATTCAACAAAAATGCATACATGAATTTACTACAAGTGGAGTTTCTATTTGTTGTTGTTGTTGTTGTTAAGTGCCGTCAGGTCGATTCCGACCTATAGCGACCCTGTATAGGATTTCCAAGGGGAAACTGGTGAGCTTGAACCACCGACCTTGTAGTTCAAACGACTTTGTAGTCTCATGCATCAGCCCACAGCGTCACACCAGGGAGTTTCTATAGCAGCATTAAATGCCTAATACTGTAAAGAACACAAATTTAATTGACATCAGAATGTAATTTTCTTAAAATAAAACTTTGCTACACTAATATCAAAGGTAGCATTTGAATAACACTTAAAGAAAGTATGTATTGTATGATTCATTTATATGAGGTTCAAATGAGGAAAAATGGATCCATGAGGGTTGAAGATGTGCTTTATTTTGGTGAGAGGGAGTGATGACACCTGAATGGGCCCCCAAAAAACTTTTGAGGTGCTGGTAACATTCTCTTTTTTAATTGAGGCAGTGGTAATATAGATTTGCTCACTCTTTGAAAATTCATCTTGATATGCATACACATGTGCATGTATACTATATGTATGCATATAATTTTAAAATACATGCATGCATCTATCTGTATAAACTATATTTCAAAAATGATTACTTTAAAATAAGAAGAAATCTATGGTTTTCTTTAAAATGTACTGATCCTTACATTTTTACTCAAAAAAATTCAAACATAATACTTCAGAGTATTAAAAATGTATACATTTTTGAAGAAAAAGCAAAGGCTAATTTTCTCTAGTAATATTCAGAGCACTACCTATCATCTAATGGAGTCCTGGTGTGATGCTGCGGGTAAACGTGCTGGACTGCAAGGTCAATTTGAATGGCAAGGTCTGTGGTTCAAGCTCAGCAGCCACTCCTCGGAAACCCTATACAGGGCCGCTATGAGTTGGAACTGACTTAGTGGCCCATAAAAAACCAACACAACTACCATCTGATAACTCATAACAGCATAGACTATCTTGCAAAGAATGGCTGTTTGCTTTTGTGAGATCAAAACCCAAATCAAGTTTAACAAAACTGTATTATTTCTGGGTTTAACTTTTTTTTTCTTTTTTATTACATCACATAGCCATACACTAAGTATATTTCAACTATAATTGCATATCCTCAGTATACATTAAACTTCATTATTTGATTCAAGAAGTACCACTTCTTATCACAAATGCATGCACTTTGTACTCATACTCTCTCAGACCACTATTAGGTTCAAAGTAATTGTGTGCTTTTGCTGTCATGCTCACAATTTTCAATTACTTAAAACAAAAAATAAAGTTTTCATTTTGACCTTCCTGATTCATCTAGTACAGCCTTGAAAAAGAAAGAAGACGAGGCATATTAATATCTCACCTAATTATTGCTGGACATGGTATTAGTTAACTACTGAGAGTCATTTCGGTTAGAGATGGTGCTATTAATTTTAGGAATCTGAAGAACAGAATTTTAAACAACCCCAACTAATGAAACACATTAGGAATTGTGAGAACTACTCTCACAGATTTTTAAAAATTTCTACATCACTGTTGAAGTAATGTCTTTTTATGAAAATCCATTGAATATAATTAAATTGTCTATATATTTTAAGATGATTTGAAAGCAGTTATAATAATAAATATTGTAAAAATGGTCTTGAAAATCTGAGATGCATAATATCTTCAGGCTAACAAATACTATCCTCCATTATTTCTGCCTGTCTAAACACCTTATTCCCATCATGTATCTATGATTTACAACAGTAAAGATATAACCATGGCATTTCAGAGCAGCTGTGGTTGGTGAATGGACATTTAGCAGTAAGTAAGGAATACAGTTGCCATATAATCACATTTTTTTCTGTTAATTGATATACATTCTGTTAAGTAATATAAGATTTTCATTTTCTGATAATTTTATATTAATAATGAGCCCACAAACTTGATCAAGACTCTACCTCTTGCAAATAATGCATGTCTTCTAAAAGAACTGTGGCAGATTAGGAAAGGAACATGCCTGCCAACGCAGTCATTTTAAATTAGTGACCTAGGGGATTGGTCTGAATACTAAAAATAGTGTAAGAAATTGTTGCTGTATAGTAATGACTCCAATAATACCTTACACTCATTTCACCATTCAAAGTACCAACAAAAACCTGTACACGTAAATAGCAACAAGGCAGCAATATGGTTCATACTGTTTCCCTATTAACTTTATGTTGTATAATACTTATGTAAGTGCTATGAAGTGCTCACTTACAATGAAGGGTAATGACTACAATAACACTTTATTCAAGCCTTTAATTTGCCCCATGAATCATCCAAGCCAATGTAATTGCATTGTTAATATGACACTATTGAATAAACAAGTCATGCACAAATGGAATGGCCCTTTTGTAACTGGGCCACGTTAAGCACTTTTATGAAAGGACTTGTTGGATAGATTTACCTGAATAGATCTTATTATTAGCTCTGTAAGGGAATGTACAGTTAGTTTTATAAAATTATACATTAGACTAAAAGCTGATTGTCCTGCAAAAACTAAAGATGAAGGTTGAGGAAGGTTTGCTGAGTATAAAGATGAATGTTGATTCATATAAAATGGTTTTTTCTACTGTATAAGCAATCATATGTTAACTACAATAGAACTTCTAATTAAATTTCCTTATACTTAAACAAATAGACATAATAAATAGTAATCCCTGAGTTATGTTTAGTTATATAACAAATTAATGAAAGATTTTATGCAAATGAATGGCTAGATGAAAAGGTATTTGAAAGATCACTGGTGGTTGTAATGACTTAGGGACATACTTCAGCAAGCATGGAACAAAATAATATTGATTTCCACTACAGAGAAAGAGAAAGCAATTATGAATAAGAATATAAAAACCAGTTTGAAATTATCTAAAAGGGATTTATTACTTTTAAAATGCAATGAAGGAACACAGTAAAGTATGCTCTGTTTTAATTTCTGTCCAAATTTTAGAAAATTTGCAAAACTAAATCAACAACAAGAGGGTAAGATAAATGAAACTAATATAGACTTTGGTAAGAAATTAAAGCATAGAATTCTACAAAAGGTAAATAAGTAAAATCAATGTGTTTTCTTTTTGTTTTGTTTTTCCTGCTTTTACTTTTTGTTTTTTCTCAACTTTTTGATGCCTGGTCCTTGGGGCCTGAAGACTACAAAACTTCCTGTGAGTGAGTGTGTTATAATCCTAAAACTACAGTAATGGATTATTGCTGACCTCTCCAAGCAAACTGCAATTCCAAAGCAAGGAAATGTAGAAAAAAATATGACATATAAACTGTCTACTATAATATAGCTATTAAAAATGAAGATACTAAATACATGTCAATAAATTCCTAAATATATTATTATTATGTCACATTTTTAAAAATCACAGTATGAGATCAAATATTA
>NW_006408602.1:11896289-11904919 GCF_000296735.1 Chrysochloris asiatica | reverse complement strand
AAGAAATCCAAGCTGCACTGAAAACAAGGTTCCAGGAATTGCTAGAATATCAATTGAGATACTTCAATAAATAGATACCATGGAAGTGCTCACTTGTCTATACCAATAAATTTGGAAGACAGCTACCTGCCCAACCAACTGAAAGAGATCAGACATATGCCTATTCCAAAGAAAGATGATTTGACTAAATGAGGAAATTATTAAATAAATATCATTTTGTTCACATTCAAATAAAATTATGGCAAAGATTGTTTTAAAAATTACTGCAGCAGTACATCCACAGGGAACTGCCAGAAATTCAATTTGGATTCAGAAGAGGATATGAAATGAGGGATATCAGATGGATTATGGTTGAAAGCAGAGAATACCAGGTATTCAACTGGTTAGATTACAGCAATTTAAGGATAATGTTGTAAAGAAGGGGAATTCCAGAGCAATTAATTATTCTTCAGAACTTTGTCATGGACCAAAACAGAACAAGGGAATACTGCTTGGGGTAAAAGCAAGAGAGGTGTATATAACGGCTCTATCAATTCACCACACTTATTCAACCTGCATGCTAGCAACATATCTCAAAAACTGGACTATTTGAAAAATAACACAACATTAGGATCAGAAGAAAGCTTATTAGCAACCTGCAGTATACAGATAAAACCACCTTGATTACTGAAAGTAAAGAGGAATTGGAGCACTTTTTAATGAAGATCAAAGTATGAATTACATTTGAACATAAAACAAAAAACCTCAGAAATGGACCAGTAAATAGCACTATGATAAAAGGAAGAAATATTGAAGTTGTCAAATATTTCATTTTACTTGGATTCTCAATCAACATCCATGGAAGCAAAAGTAAAGAAATTAAAATAATAATAATAATAATGTACAGCATTGGGAAAATCTGCTGCAAAAGACTTCTTTACCATATTAAAAAGCAAACATGTAATCTTAGGGAATAAATTTCACCTGGCTCATACCATGGTATTTTCAGAGGCCTCATATGCATATGAAAGCTGGACAGTGAATAAGAAAGCCCAAACAAAAATTGGGACCTTATATTATGGTATTGATGAAGATTATTGAACATACCAAGAATTTCTTGAAGAACTAACAAATCTGGATTAGAGGTATAGCAAGAATGTTCTTTGGAAGCAAAATAGTGAAACATCTTCTCATGTACTTTGGACATGCTACCAAGAAGGGCCAATCCCTAGAGATGGACAGTATGCTTAGTAATATAGAGGGTCATCAAAATAAAGGAAGACCACAAATTATGGATTGACATAGTGGTGCAACAATGGCTCAAACATAGGAAAGATTGACAGGATGGTGCACAACCGAGCAGCATTTCCTTCTGTTGTAAGAAGGTAAGTCAAAAATTATCCTCACTCTTGCTGTAGAATTTTTATTTTAATCAACTTTTAGAAAAGACAAATACACTATTTTTTGACATTATTTCCTTGCTTTTTGATATACTTTGCCCATCTGTCAACAAGATTTCATATTCCTTTATTATTAAATGTTTTAGGCTGACCTGTGAACCATAAATGCACCGTTGTCTTCACTTATTCATCTGAGGGGAATCTTTGTCCTTGAAGGGCTGCTTTCAGGTGAAAGTCTGATGGAGAAAGGTCAGGCCTATAGGGAGGATGCTTTAACACCTCAAAATGAAGTTTTTGCAGAGTATCAACAGTGTGGGCAGAGGTGTGAGGATGTACATTGTCATGCAATAACACAATGCCCTTGGATAGCAATTCTTGGCATTTAATCTGAAGTTGAGGCTTCAGTTCTTCAGTGAGCATCTCACTGTAATGAGCACTTTTGCCTGATAGTGTTTCAATATAGGCACTTGAGAATCCTAGAAAACTGTAAGCATAAATTTTCCAGCTGATGGTTGACTTTTGAACTTTTTTTGGTCAGCGGTTGAGGATGTTTCTATTCCATACTCTGCTGTTTATTTTCAGGCTCGTAGTGATGAATCCATGTCTCCTCACCAGTAATGACTTATTTAAAGAAATGTTTACATCATTTGAGTATTGTTCCACAGAATCACTTCATGTGCATGATCAATGTTATTATCAGTTGCATACATGAACAGGCATTTTAATATAATCTGACTGCAGATCATTTTTTATTCCCCCCGGTACAGATTCACTTTTTGAGTTAGAACCAATTAAATGGCATCTGACAACAACACTATTGAATCGGATAGGGAACTTACAAAGGCATTATCTAAATCCCAGACTGAAAAATAGTTATCCTATTAATGTTAAGGAAATCCAAGTCCTGGTGTGGCACTGTGGTTAGTGTACCACACTGCAAAGTCAAATTGAACTGCAAGGCAGTTCAAGTTTACCAGTTGCTCCACGGCAACCCTATTCAAGGTCATTATGGGTCAGAACCAACTCAACTGACTTAACAACAACATTAATGTTAAGATATTGGTAATATACAAATATACCACTTTGAGGATTAAGTGCACCTGGCCCCATGAATATTGAAAATACCATGGGTTGTCAAAAAACATACAAATCTATCTTGAAGATACAGTCAGAATGCTCTTTAGAAGCAAGAATGGAGAGATTTCATCTGGAGTATTTTGGACATATTATTAGAAGCGATCATTCCATGAGAAAGGGCATCATGATTAGTATAGTGGAGGTTCCATGGAAAGGAGGCAGCCTTCCAATGAGATGGGTTGATGCAGTGCCTGGGACAACAGGCTCAAACAGAACAATTGTGAAGCTGCTGTAGGACTAAGCAGTGTTTCATTCTGTTGTGCATAGGGTCGCTATGACTTGGAGTCAATTCAGCATCACCTTACAACAACAATGTTACACTGAAAGACTCAATATTTAGCAGTTGTCATATTTTCTGGATATTCAAAACTTAGCAGTGACATAGAAAAATAAAAGAGCAAAGTGATGGGAATGAGAATGATGGGGGCAGGAGGAATGAGGAGATCAAAGTAAAAAAAATGGGCTTAATGAGAGGGTGATATTTGAGTAAAGGTTTAAAAGAGGTGAAGTGGTTAGGGGAAGCTTTTAAATAAACTGACATATTGTTTTCTTTTTTTTTTTAAAGCTTTTATAAAAAGCTTCTGGAATCCTAGTAACACTAATGCAAACAACGGCTTGACTTCTTTGGAACATTTACCCAAATGACCCCACAGCAGTCATAATAAAAATAAGTTTCTATTCTGACTTGCTAGCTGAAATTATTGTTCTGTAAGGATTTCATTCTACATTATTATGTTATTAGCTCTTTGGGAGTTACCAAGAGAAACTGCTCAATGATAACAGCCCATTAATGCCTCTAGTGAAACACTTAAAAAGTCCTTTATTGATCTTGGTTCCAAATATATCAAAATGTTGTATTATACTTTTGTTGAACTATTCACCTTAGTGGCATTCTCAGGTGAATACGCTCATTCTGAGTTCAAAAGTCTTTGTTCTTGTGCTCCTGGTAGAAAGAAGAAATAACAAAACTGACCTACTTTAAAAATATTTTCAGCCATTTTCATATGTTACTTCTATTTTTTGTATTATTAATACATGGCTGGTCATTTATTTGTCTTTAAATTTTTGTATCAATATATGTAAATATACAGTAAAAAATGTCTCAAGAACAAAACCATAATGAAAATAAAGTTTTGTTATAAAAAGACAGTTGTCATGGGAGTGCTGAAGTCTGGGATGTCTTAAAACGTAAGTCAATTTAGATAGTTGCAGAAGAAATATTCCTTCACATACAACCATGGTGCTGAGGAAGACAAAACATATCAAAGAATGCAGAAAGGACATGGCACATTGACATAACTGAATAAAACTATAGGATTGCAGCAGCTGGAGTTGATGTTTATTAGGCGCTGTTGAGTTGGTTATACCTCATAGCAAACCTATGTACAACATAGTAAAATACTGTCTTGTCCTACACCATTCGCATAATTGTTGAGCCATTGTTGCAACCACTGAGTCAATTCATCTCATTAGGGGTCCTCCTTTTTTCACTGACCCTCTACCAAGAATGATTTTCCTCTCCAGGGACTGGTCTCTCCTGAAAACATGTCCAAAGTCTGTCAGATAAAGTCTTGCCATTCTAGCTTCTAAGAAGCATTCTGGCTGAACTTCTTCCAGGACAGATTTATTCATTCTACTGGCAGCCCATGGTGCATTTAAATATTTTTTGGCAACAAAATAATACAAATGCATCAGTTTTCTTCAGTCCTCTTTATTCATTGTTCAGCTTTCACATGCAAATGAAGTGATTGAAACTACCATGGAATGGGTTAGACACAAAAAAGTTTAGTGTATTAAAATCCCAGATTTTAACTTACTGTTGTTGTTGCTGTAGAATCAGGTTCCGACCCATAGCAGCCCTATTTATGGTTTCTGAGGAACATCTAGTCAGCTTGAACCTCCAGCCCTGCAGTCCAAGCAGACTTTGCAGTCCAGTGCATTAACCAACAATGGCACACCAGAACTCCTTTAACTTACTAGTTCAATTCAAAAGTAATTGACATTAATAATTGGTACTCTGTTTTTGATCTAGAGATTTTGAATGAGTTTTATTCTAAACCGAGTCAAACCTATTTAAACATAGTCCTTGTCATGAATTCTATGAATATTTTCTTCAAGTGATTGAAATGAAGTCAAACTAAATTGGTAAGCAATCATCTGCGTTTATTATTGAGTCACATGATATTTAAGTCCACCTCGTTCTAATGCACATCTATCATAACTGCAATGTATGCAGCCTTGTACCACTGATGTTTCAATTGACAGCCTCATTAACAAAGGTCATTTTATTGTTGTTAGGTGCCATCGAGTTGGTACCGATTCATAGCGACCCTAGGCGCAACAGAACAGGGGTCATAAAGAGCATATATCCCAGAAAATCACTGTATTTGTTAACATAAAACAAACTGTAATGGCATGAAAGATTATTTAAAGATTTTACTTCTTTCCAAGTAATTTTCTGGTTCCATGATGAATAAGGGAATCAACAACCAATGAGCAGAAGGCATATGGCATTAAAGGGTTTAGCAATGATGCTGATATTGAAGAATATTATCATGATTGCATTTTCATAATATGAGGTTAGTGCAGTCGCTGTTCCTTTTTTTTTTAGTATGCTGAGGCATATAAGAATTTATAAAATATTTCATATCATTTAGTATTCAATCAAATAGTTAAAAATTCAATCATATTGAAGTTAACATATATGTTTACTTTGCTTTATCTATAACATAAATGTAGACTCGTACTTTTAATGCTGTCTTTAATATGTTGCAAATTGAAGAATAGAGATTTAAAGGAAGTTTTATATTAACAAAAACTAAATTAACAAAAACAAAAACTAAGTTTCATATTAACAAAAACTAAATATCATAACAGCTTCATGTTCCATTTCAAATACAAAAAGATGTCACTGTGAACTATGGGTCTTTCTCTAAGGTCGTTCCGTTATTCCTACTCCAACATGAATCATCCACGTGAGAAAATTAAGATTTGGTAGCTAAAATAAATAGGTTATATTAGACTTGGCAGAAAGATAGAAACTTCAATTCCATAGTGTTTGTGGTTCCAAACTCTATCACTGCTAAAGTCAGGAAGGCTTATAAAAACGCCAATAAAATAGTTGTTTTCTTGTTACTCATTCAGTTAGATTTGCCATGTGTTGAACAGATTTTTCTTTAAAACTTTTTACCTAAAAACTTGTTTTTCAATTGTTACACTTTAAGGGTTGTCCTTTGGCTTGACTAAAACTGTTGAAATGAAAAAATTCCAATTTTTACAAGCTAATCTAATTAACGAGGGTTGGGTATTTTTTGCCGATATTTATTTTGGCAAATGTAAATAAGCTTATATTATATTGGGGAAAAGGTCTATAAAAAGATAAGAGCATAAAAGAATTTCTCTCCTCACCTTTCCAAAACTCCAACAAAATCAAATTAAATTTGTACTTTGGAAAGTAGAACTGCAGACTGAAAAAAAGAAGAAATATTAATTAACTTAGAGCATATTCCTCATTCTAATTGATTATTTTCAGGCTCATAAAATGCATAGTAAATGAACTTGAACATATTTTATTGTATCTCTATAAAAAGGATTAATGAGAGATGACAAAATTATGTATTATACAAGAGTAAGACAAAAAGTATTGCTATTAGGGTTCTAGTTCACACATACACAGGTTTATTCCAAATAAAACATGTTAAACATGTCTGTGTGAACAGTGGATGGCTTCAAACAAGTTCTCTTGGTAATATACTTGTCTTAGTTTTCACAGGGAGCCTTCAAAAAATAAATAAATAAATAAAGGTCTAATCAACAGTGATTTCTGAAGAGTCTTGCTGGGCCAGTCAAATTTATGGTAGAAAAAAATCAGCTCAGAACGTTATGTAATTGTTTTGGGGACTCCAAAGGGGTAATATTAATAGATTTTCTTGAAGAACACAGAGAAACCATGGGAGCTCACTACGAAGTACTTTGAAACAAATGAAAAGCTGCGTTGTTGAGCAAAAAAGCCAGGAAAGTTGTGCCAATTTTTCTTTCCCCTTTACAATAGTGCACCTGCTCATTCTTGGATGTTAGCAATGGCTGTCCTATGAGAGTTTTGTTGGGAAGTCTTACCCCATCGACCCTGTAGCACTGATCTTGCCATTTCAGACTTCCTTGTGTTCTAAGGCTCAAAGAACATTTGAAAGGAACATGATCTGAGTCCCCCAAGGACATCAAACTGCCATTTTGATGTAGTGCAAATAGAAGAATGCAGAATTCTTTGGAGACAGGTTAGAGAGATGGAAACACTGTCTTCCAGAGTGAAACTACATTGAGAAACAATAGGTTCACAATTTGAGTTTCTGTTGTTTATGAAAAGGGTCTCTAATTATGTAGCAAGAATTTTTGACTTACTGTTGTAAATGTTTAAAGGTCATAGCAAAAATGTTAGACATGAATTTAAAAATATAAATTTTCCCAAAGTCTTTATAATAAGCCAGTAAACCTCCCTCTAACAACAGAAAGTTAAAATTTTAACCATATGGTCAGAGCACACATATTATCTTCAGTTTTTGTGCCAAATGTTTCCACTTATAAAAAATTCTTTCATTTTCTTTTCTACATGAAATAAGGTGTTTTGATATGTAGCAAAAGTCGAATAAGGCAAGTCTCAGGCTTTTCTTTCCCCTGAAAAGATAATTTCTGCATGTACAATTACAAAGCCTAGTACTTTGCTGGCCTCTATTGTTGCAATCTCAGTATAACACTTCTAAACATGATGTAGTTGAATAACACTTGCATAGATTAGATGAAGAAGTAATATGCAGGCCAAAATTTTAAAGTTGGAACAGAACAGGAATTTGATAACACATATAAAAAGGAAGTAAATAATCAATTTGAAATAAGTTGTAAGTTATATGATTGCCACTATATATCTCTATATATATGTTCTTGGTGTGGCACTGTGAGTTAATGTATTGAACTGCAAAGTTGGTCTGAACTACAAGATTGATGGTTCAAGCTCACCAGTTGCTCCTTGGACCCCATACAAGGTCGATAATGGGTTGGAACTGACTCGATGGCGCTAACAACAACAACAATCATGGCGCTGTGAGATAATGGCTATGTTGCTTTGCTGTTGTTGTTGTTGTTAAGTGCTATTGAGTCGGTTCTGACCCATAGAGACCCTGTATAGGGTTTCCAAGGAGTAGCTAATGAGCTTGCACCACTGACCCTGTGCTTCAAACCGACTTTGCAGTCTAGTGCATTAATCCACAGTGTCACACCAGGATGCCATAGACATATATATTTAATTGATTGCAGAAAGAAACTAAAAAAATGTTGGAAGTTGAAATATTTAGAAGCTAATATAGATATAAATGCCCTGGTGGCACTGTGGTTAAGTAGTGGACTGCTGATCTCAAGGTTGACAGTTCAAACCCACTAGCCACTCTATGAATCAAAACTGACTCAGTGACATTAGGGTTGGTTTTCATTATATATCTATGTATGTGGGGTCCTGGTGCAGCACTGTAGGAATAACATTGACTGCAGGCTTGGTCTGAACCACTAGGTCAGTGTGGCTGCTCTTCAGAAACCCTATACAGGGTTCGCTGATGTGTCAGAACCAACTCAACAGTATTAGTAACAACAACAAAATTTATATATGTATAAAAGAAGCTCTGGTAGCGTAGTGGTTACGAATTGGGCTGCGGGCCTCAAGGTCAGCAGTTCGAAACTACCAATTGTTCCACGGGAGAAAGAGGAGGCTTTCTGCTCCCATAAAGATTTACAGCCTCAGAAACCCTGTACAGAGTCGCTATGAGTCAGAACTGACTCCATGGCACATAACAACATATAAATATAAACAAATCTGTGCCAGAAGAAGTATAGTCAGAATGCTTCTCATAAACATATTATCAGGGGGACCAATTCCTGGAGAAGGACATTATGCTTGCTAAAGTGGAGGGTCAGTGAAAATGAGGAAGACCCCTAATAAGATGGATTGACATGATGGCAGCAGCAATGGGATCAAGTGTAACAATGGTGAGAATGGCACAGCCTGGTTGTTGTGCATAGGGTCACTCAGTGGCACCTAACAACAACAACAACAATTTATATATATATATA
>NW_006408602.1:11894277-11896124 GCF_000296735.1 Chrysochloris asiatica | reverse complement strand
CTGTACAGGGTCACTATGAGTTGGTTCCAACTCCACGGCACATAACAACAAGAAATATATATATATGAAGGAGTCCTGGTGTAGCACTGTGGGTTAATATGCTGGACTGCAAGTCGTTTGAACCACAAAGTCGGTGGTTCAAGTCCACCAGCAGCTCCTTGGAAACCCTATACAGGGTTGTTATGGGTCTGAAACAACTCGACATCACTTAACAACAACAACATGTATCAGAAGGAGTCCTGGTGTGGCACTGTGGGCTAATGTGGGCTAACACAGACCAGTTAGAACTGCAGTTTGTGGTTCAAGCTCACCAGTTGCTCCTTGGAAACCCTATGCAGGGCCTCTATGGGTCAGAAGCGACTTGGTGGCATTTAACAAAAACAACAACACATCAGAAAAATTCTCAATTTTTAAAAGGTTACTTAATTACTTTTTGTGATAAATTAAATGTTAAATTGTATATATTCTTTGTAAATAATACAGGCCTGGCTGAAATTATCAATATTTTTTGCCCAATGAAGTATTCATATTTAATCTGAAATGCTGAAGAGAGATTATATGAAGTAATCAATACATATGTACATTAAAAAACACATACAGTACATAATTAATTTATTTCCAGTCTATAAATCAAGTGTCCATCTTCGTTAGATTAACATTGTAAGTTACCATTTTAAGTCACTGAGTTAAAAATTTTAATATCAGCTTGAAAAATTTCTAGTCAGAGAGTTCATCTTGATTTTATATATGATGAAATGCCAGAGCATACTATGTTACTATAAATTTGTTTCAATGACACAATAAATTTATTTAAATTTCCTTTGCATATATAGAAAAACAGAAATAGCAAGGATTTTTTTCCATGAAGGAGCTCTGATAGTGTAGTGGTTATGAGTTGGGCTTCTAACCTCATGGTCAGCAGTTCCAAACTACCAGCTGTTGCACAGGAGAAAGATGAGGCTTTCTGCTCCTATAAAGATTTATAGCTTCAGAAACCCTACACACAGGGTTGCTATGAGTCGGAACCGACTCCACAGCACACTACTACCACCACCATATTTTCTATGAGAGTAAAGAATGGGAGTAAAGAGGAGGAATTTTATTTATTTATTTATTAGTGTTTTATTGTGAATTATATGATAGTTTACATGGGAGAACATTAGTTTTACATTCATTCTATCGTACATCGTACCATTGCCATGGTTATAATCCCCTCCATGCATCATCAACCAACCAAAGGGTATACCCTGCAAGCCTGCCCCCTACACTATCCCCCCACCCCCAGTCTTCAGCACACAGTCACTTTCCCTCTCTGCATCTGAAGTCCCCAACTGCTCCATGGCGCCATGTCATTGTCTCTGCCTTCATCTCAGGCATCACTGCTTCTCTGGGTAGGGTCCCGCTCTTGGCTCTTCTCCATTGATGGTCCTAGGGACCTCCGCTCCTAGACTGGGAAGTTATTCCTTCCCTTCCTTGCTATAAAACATCTACCTTTACATTTCCAACCCTCACAATCAGTCCTGATAATAATTATTCACTATTGTATCACAAGGGACCCATCTGCATTTCATTTCATCAGCTCCGCCTAGGCAGTTGGATACTACTCACTGGAGATTCTGCCTTCCTCCAGGCCCCCTGTCTCTAGGTTCCCTCTTGTAAGCCAGTCACTTCTTGCCTTTTTAGCCCCCTCACCCCCATTTTGGGTAGCCAATGTCCAAGTTACCCATCCCTGTCTACTCTGTGTGTGTGTGGAGGGGGTGGGAATGATTCTTGCTGTAAGAATTTGTTCCCTCTTTTGAGCTACTGCTTCCATAGTGCATCAAATTACATCAGATTATTCTTTTTTT
>NW_006408602.1:11880363-11892392 GCF_000296735.1 Chrysochloris asiatica | reverse complement strand
ATTCCCAAAATTAGTGCCCTCACATTTGTCCTGAGTTTTTCATTGATGTCCTTCATAATTCTGAGATTCACATTTAAGTCTTTAATCCATGTTGAGTTGGTTTTTGTATAAGGTGTGAGGTGAAGGTCTTGTTTCAGTCTTTTGCATATTGTTTTCCAGTTCTGCCAACACCATCTAATGAAGAGACTGTCACTTCCCCATGCAATATAGTTAGGTGTTTTGTCAAAAATCAGTTGGCTGTGCAGCTGCGTTAAGGAATTTTATTTTTAAATGTCATTAAATCTGAGCTAATCATATGACAAAGCTAAGCTATTATTTTCTGTAGACAGACTAAGGTTTGACAGATTCCATCACTGACTCTCCAGGCACTCCATTCCTAACCAGATAATATCTGCAGAAGGACTCTCCAAATGGAATATAATGAGCCACGTAAGGCAGTTTTTAAAATTAGAATGAGTAAAATTATTTTCATAATTTGTGTAATGAAATCCCAAATATTACCATTTCAACATATAATCATGAAACACGTGAATGATATAGTTTCAATTTTTTTAATTCTAAATTTAAATGCTGTTATACATTTTATATTTATTTACTTCTCATTTTAGATAGGCCATATTACAAGTATTTAACTTCTGTATTGATGAATAGATATAGTTTCTCTAAATAATTAAAATATTCCTGGATTGGATAAAATTGAGTGATTTTTCCCTTTCCAGTGACCGCTACCTCATAGTCTAAGAGAAGAAGAATATATAAAGATAGAAGGAGAACAGTATAAGCAGACTATGCTTCCAGGAAAGGAGAAACAAGCTACACAAAACCATGTGGAATTATCCATTCAATAAATGTTTGAACACCTGTTATAAGCCATTTAGATTTGCATCTCATTGCCATGGATTATAAACTGTAGGGCTTTAAGCAAGTTATTCAACCATGCTTCAGTTTGTTTTTGGTTTTTGATCTATTAACTGAAGAAAATGTTTTTGTTATTGTTAAGTGTGGCTAAGTCAGTTTTGACTCATAGCAACTCTGTATAGGGTTTCCAAGGAGCAGCTGGTGGGTTTGAACTGCTCACCTGAAGGTTAGTAGTCCAGTGCTTATGCTACAGAGCTACACCAGGACTCCAATGAAGAGCATAGCAATGAACATGTTACGGAGTATTTATGAAAATTAAATAAGCGTATTTGAAATAACAAGGAAGAACAAGAGAAAGAAAAGAAAGGAAAAGAATAAACAAAGAAAGGAAATAATCACTGGATACAGCTATTGGTCTCTACTCCTCTGGAGCAAAAGAGAAAGAAGGAAACAAAGGACTTAAGAAGAAACTATTCTACAGGATAAAATAACGCACATGAACCACAGTCTCATCTATACTGAGACCAGAAGAACTTGATGGTATTCAGTTATCATGAATGTTTAACCAGGGATACAATGGATGGTACTGGATAAAATGAGAGAAAATATAGAACAAAATTCAAGTACTTAAAAAAGGAAAGCAAGACTTACTGGACCGGACCAGTAGAGACTAGAATAACCCCCAAGATTGTTACAATGAGATACCCTTTAAACTTGAAACGGAAACCACTCCTGGAAGTCACCTTTCAGCTAAATAACAGAGCTGGTTCCTAAAACAAACAGCATCACCAGTGAGTAGTGGAGTCTTTAAAAAAACAGATCTATATGCAGAGTCTTGGTGTGGCTGGGTTAATGGGCCAGACTGCAAAGCCTTTTGAATTGCAAAGTAGGCAATTCAAGCTCACCAGCTGCTCAACAGCACTAAACAACAACAACATATAAGACCAAAAGGTCAATATTTGGTTGTAACCCTAAAGTGAAGATGAAAAGATGGGGTGTGGTGGCGGAAGCTGGATTTGTGGAAACTGAACAATCAGAAAGAAAATAATGAAAATGATAACATATTGTGAATAAATGTAAGTGATGTATGTTGTTGTTGTTGAGTGCCATGGAGTCAGTTCTGACACATCAAAAGCCTGTATAGCGTTTCCAAGGAGCACTTGGAGAGCTTGAACCACTGAACTTGAGTTTCAAACCAACTTTGCAGTCCAGTGCATTAACCCACAGCACCACATCAAGAATAGAAAATTAAATGGGAATGTAGCATGTTTTGGAGCCTCTCACTAAAAACAAAATAAAATACTTTATTAAAAAAAATAATAATGACCTGCTTTAATGTATTTCATGTTCCTGAATTGAGATACGAGGATAAAGAACACAAGCAAATTATTTAGTATCTCATAAGTGTTAAGTATAAGGGATAAATATGAATAAGATAAAGGAAATATATAGCTTTGAGGTTAGAATCATATTTGCAAATTCTAAAAGTATGACCAGGGAGGACCTGATAGAGATAGATGGTGATGTTTGAATAAAGATTAGAAAATGGTGTAAGAAAGGTGTATGAAGAGGGGTGAGAGTTTTCCAAGTGAAAGAAAGAGCAAATGAAGAATCCAAGTGTTAACAAAAGTCAGGAGGCAATGAAGTTCAGAGACAGTAAGTAACTAAAGAAGAATACATATTCTGTTTCACATTTTATCTCTTGTAAGGTAAAAAATGCCACAGGCCACACCCCAAGGAAATTCTTTTTACAGATTATGGCTATGATGGGATTGAGGGCAATTCATCCTACCCTTAATCCTATTATTGGTTTACCACATCAGATCCCATCATGGGAGATCATCACAAACTGCACTTTACATCACTACATAACAGCCAAACCACTGAGAACCATGGTCCAGCCAAGTTGACACATATTTTGGGGGACATAATTTATTCCATGGAGTCCTTGTGTAGCACTGTGGGTTACTGTGCTGGATTGAAAGGTCATTTGAACCACAGCATCGGCAGTTCAAGCTCATCAGTCGCTCCTTGGAAACCCTATACAGGGTTGCTATGAGTCAGAACTGACTCAAAGGCACTAAACAACAACAACAATACAATCCATAACATATCCCATGGATTATTAGGAGAATGAACAAATTACTCGAAGAAATTTAACCAAGCTAAAACACACACACACACACACACTGATAAAATTATTTGTTTTAATTGCTGTCCCAGTTATTGCTCCTCAATAATCCAAAAATCAAAACTGGATAACTGTTTTACACTGAATTTACATATAAATTAGGAGATTTCAAAATTTTCATGAAAAATGGAACAGAAAGATAATGGAATATTTCACAACATTTTTGAAGCTCCTTCATGATTTTAGTGTATATATACATGGAAGCCAGGTTGCACTGTAGGAAAAACACTCAACTACGAACCACAAGGTTGACAGTTCAGACTCACCAGGAGCTCCGATGAAGAAAGACAAGGCTGACTGTTTCCTTAAACATTTACAGTCTGGCAACACTTTATAGGGTTCCTAGAGCCCGAACCCAGTAATCCTCTGTCAGTTTGTCGTACTGTGGTATTTTAGGTGCTGCTGTGATGCTGGAAGTTATACCACCTGTATTTTAAATACTCACAGGGTCACCCAGGGTAAAGAGGTTTCAGAGAAGCTTTCAAGGCTAAGACACATTAGGAAGAAGGAAAGGCCAACTACTGCTGAATATTTATCCAGGTAAAACCTTATACATAGCAGTACAACACTGTCGGATATAGTAGCAGCAGAAGAAAACATGAATAGCAATAGAACATTCCAAGATATAGTGTTGGAAGATGAGTCCCTCAGGTTGTAAGGTACACAAAGATAATTAGGGAATAGTTCCTCCTCAAATTAGAGTTGACCATAATAGAATGAATGGAGTAAAGCTTTTGGGACCTTCATTTGTTGATGGAAGGAGTTCTGGTAGCATAGTGGTTAGGTGTTGGGCTGCTAACCTTAAGACCAGCAGTTCAAAACTACCAGTTGTTCCATTGGAGAAAGATGAGGGTTTCTGTTCCCATAACATTGTACAGCCTTGGAAACCCTATGCAAGGTCACTATGGGTCAGAACCGACTTCAAGGTATACCACCACATCCACTACCACATTTGCTGATGGGACATAACTACAAATGAGGAGAAACAACTGCAAATATCCATTAATAATCAGAACATGGAAAGTACAAAATATGAATCTAAGAAATTTGGAAGCTCTCAAAAAATGAAATGGAACTCAAAAAGATCAATATCTGAAGCCTTAATAAGTTGAAATGGAATCGTATTGGCTATTTTGGATCTGACAATCATATGCTTTACTATGGCAGGAACGACAAATTGAAGGGGAATGATAGCACATCCATCATCAAAAAATACATTTCAAGATCTATCTCAGGAACAATACTGTCTGTGATAAGATAATATTCATATACATTCAAGGAAGACCAGTAAACACCACTATTATTCACATTTGCATACCAACCAAAAGACAGTGGTGATGAAATTGATGAATTCTATCAACTTCTTCAGTCTGAAACTGAAAAAAGATTCAATCATGTGCATTGCTAATTAATGGTGACTGTAATACAAAGGTTGACAACAAAGAAGATAGATCAGTAGTTAGAAAATATGGTCCTGGTGATTGAAATTATGCTGGCGATCACATGATACAATTTTGCAAGACTAATGACTTAGTCATTGTAAATAACTTTTTAAAACATCATAAAAGGCTGGAGATTGCATAACAGAATTTTGCAGAATGAATGATTTGGTCATAGCAAATATCTTTTTTAAAAATTTCACCAGTTGAAATAAACAGGAGTCAAATAGGCTACATCTTTGGGAAGAGAAAGTGGGAAAGCTCAATATAATCAGCCAAAACAAGGCCAGGGGCCAGCGGTGGAACAGACTATCAACTGCTCATATGCAAGTTTAGGCTAAAGTAGAGGAAATTTCAAACAAGCCCAAGAGAGGCAAAGTATGAAATTGAATATGTGGTTGTTAGGTGCCATATGGCCAACAGAACTAAACACTGCCCAGTCCTGTGCCAATTTCACAATTGTTGCTACTCTTGAGCCCATTGCTGCTCCCACTGTGCCAATTCATCTCATTGAGGTCTTCCTCCTTTTTGCTGACCCTACATTTTACCAAGCATGATGTCTTTCTCCAGGGACTAGTCCCTCCTGATAATATATCCAAAATATGAGAGACATGGTCTGGCCATCCTGGCTTCTAAGGAAAATTCTGGCTGCACTTCTTACAACATAGATTTGTTTGTTCTTCTAGCAGTCCATGTTATTGTTAGGTTCCATCGAGTTGGTACTGACCCATAGTGACCGTATGCACAGTAGAACGAAACACTGCCCTATCCTGGGCCAACCTCACTATACTTGCCACGTTTAAGTCCACCGATGCTACCACTTAGCCAATCCATCTCGTTGGGGGTCTTCCTCTTTTTCTCTGACCCTCCACCTTACCAAACATGATATCCTTCTCCAGTGACTGGTCCCTCCTGACAATATGTCTGAAGTATGAGAGATGAAGTTTGGCCATCTTGGCCTCCAAGAAACACTCTAGCTGCACTTCTTCCAAAATGGATCTATTGGTTCTTTTGGCAGCCCGCGGCACTTACAATATTCTCCTCCAACACCAAAACTCAAAAGCATCAATTCTTCTATGGTCTTACTTATTCACTGTCCAGCTTTCACATGCATATGAGTTTATTGAAAATACCATGGCTTGGGTCAGGCGCACCTTAGTCCTCAAGCTGACGTCTTTGCTCTTCAACACTACTGAATCTGGCCTGAATCTGTAGCAGCTCCCTATCACCTATCAATGTATTCCTGCAGCCATGTTTGAATTATCTTTAGCAAAAATTCACTTGCATGCATTATTAATGATATTGTCTGATGATTTCTGCATTTCATTGGGTAACCTCTCTTAGGAAAGCACATAAATATGGATCTCTTCCATTTAGTTGTCCAGGTAGCTGTCGTCCAAATTTCTTGGCAGAGATGAGTGAGTGCCTCAAGTACGGCCTGTTTGTTGAAAGATTTCAATTTGTGTTCCATCAATTCACAGAGCCTTGTGGTTTGTCAATACCTTCAATGAACTAGGATTTCTTTCTTCAGTATCATTGGCTCTTGTTCACATGCTACCTCTTGAAATGTTTGAACAATGGCCATTTCTGTTTGGTATAGTGATGCTGCATATTCCTTCCATCTTTTTTTTGATGATAAGACAGTACAAAAAAGAGAAGATTCTCAAACTTGCTCTTCAGTGTAGAGAAACAAAAGTGACTTAAAAAAATGAAACATTAAAAGAACTGAACTGAAAATTTCAAAGAGCTGATTGAGAAGACAAGTTCAAATAATACAATGAAATGTGTAAAGAACTGGATGGAGCTAGAAAAACAAAGGGTAAGGGAACGCTCAGTGTTTCTCAAATTGAAAGAATTGAAAAGTTTCAAGCCTCTGGTAGCCATATTGAAGTATATTATGGGCAGAAAATTGAATGATACTTAAAACATCAAAAAAAGAAGGGAGAAATAAACAGTCACTGTACCAAAAATAATTGTTTGACATTCAATCATTTCAAGAGGTACCATATGATCAGGAAGTGATGGTATTTAAGGAAGAAGTCCAAGCAGTATGGAATGCTTTAGCAAAAATCAAGTCTCCAGAATATTAATGAAAATCTTTCAAGAAACTGATGCAGCCCTACAAGTGTTCACTCATCTATGCCAAGAAGTTTGGCAGAGAGC
The DNA here is from genome assembly GCF_000296735.1 of Chrysochloris asiatica. Classification (NCBI taxonomy): domain Eukaryota; kingdom Metazoa; phylum Chordata; class Mammalia; order Afrosoricida; family Chrysochloridae; genus Chrysochloris; species Chrysochloris asiatica. The sequence continues at coordinate 11,885,741 of NW_006408602.1, read as the reverse complement.
TACCTGGCCAATTGATAGGAAGAAATACTTATTTGTGCCCTTTTCAAAGAGAGATAATTGAACAGAAGGCATAAATCATTGGCCAATATCATTAATATCACATGCAAGTGAAATTTTGCTGAAAATAATTAAAACATGATTGCAACAGTACATCAACAAAGAACTCACAGAAATTCATGCCAGATTCAGAAAAGGACATTATTGTTGTTGTTAGGTGCCATAGAGTCAGTACTGACTCATAGTGACCCTATGCACAGCAGAAAGAAACACTGCCCAATCCTGGGCCAATTTCACAATTGTTGCCACACTTGAGCCCTTTGATGCTGCCACTTTGACAATCCATATCATTGGGGGTCTTCCTCTTTGTCTATGACCCTCCACCTTACTAAACATGATATCTTTCCTTCTCCAATGACTGGTCCCTCCTGACAACATGTCCAAAGTATGAGAGACAAAGTTTGACCATTCTGGCCTCCAAGGAGCACTCTAGCTACACTTCTTCAGACACAGATCTGCTGGTTCCTTTGGAAGCCCATGGCACTTTCAATATTCTCCTCCAACACTATAACTCAAAAGCAACAATTCTTCTACAGTCTTCCTTATTCACTGCCCAGCTTTCACATGCATATGCGGTTATTGAAAATACCATGGCACTCATGAAGAATGTGTACAGAGATCAAGAGGCATTTGTTAGAACAAAACAAGGGAATACTGAATAGCTTTAAATCATGAAAGGTGTGCACCAAGGTTGTATTCTTTCACCATACTTATTCAACTTGCATGCTGAGAAAACAATCTGAGAAACGATTATATGAAGATGAACATGGCATCAGGATAGGAGGAAGACTCATCAACAATCTTCAATATGCAGATGATACAACCTTCCTTGCTAGAGACAAAAAAAGACTTGAAATACTGCTAAAGATCAAAGTCTACAGCCTTCAGTGTAGAATGCACCAAAATACAAAGAAAATTAAAATTCTCATAACTGGACCAATAAATAAAACCATGAAAAATGGAAAAAAGATTGAAGTTGTCAATTACGTCATTTTATTGTATTTATAATCAATACTCTTGGAAATAGCAGCCAAGAAATAAAATTACATATATCATTGGGAAAATCTGCTGCAAAAGATCTCTTTAGAGTATTAAAGAGCGAAGACACCACTTTGAGGATTGAGATGTACTTGACCCAGGCTACGGTATTTTCAATCACCTCATATACATGTGAAAGTCAGGCAATGAGAAAAGAAGAACGAAAAAGCAATACTTGAATTATGGTGTAGGCAAAGAATATTGAAAGAACTATGGAGTGCCAGAAGAACAAACAAATTTGTCTTGGAAGAAGGACAGCCAGAATACTCCTTAGACGCTAGGATGGGAAGACTTCATCTATGCCTATTTCTGGAAGGACTAGTCCCTGATCCAGGACATCATGTTTGGTAAAGTGGATCATCGGCAAATGGAAAACCCTCAATGAAATGGACTGACACATTGACAGCAACAACGAGTGTAATATAACAATTGTGAAGGTGGCGCAGACCTGGCAATGTTTTGTTGTGTTGTGAATAGGGTTCCTATGAGTTTGAACTGACTAAAGCCACTTGACAACAACAAACCAATCATTTGGTTGGTGTTGTTGTTAAGTGCCATCAAGTCAGTGCCAACCCATAGCAACTCTGTGTAGGGTTTCCAAGGAGCAGCTGGTGAGCTTGAACCACTGACCTTGTCATTCAAACCAACTTTGCAGTCCAGCGCATTAACTCACAGTAGTGCCACACCAGGACTCCAATCATTTGATAGGAATCACAAAGACCATAGTAGAAGAGCCATAATTCACTGTACAGTTTAGTTTTGGCAAACATGTATTTAAATACACACACATATATGAATGCATTTTCAATTTACTTTAATTTCTTCCTTAGAAATATATATTTAAAATTGTAAGTATGAATACTTAATTACATTTCATTCTAAAGCACTTTCAAGCACAACTCTTAAATCTTCTACTGTGGAAAATCTAGTGAGGTTCCACTTTGAGTTTAAAAAAATTTAAAGTATTAATCATGCTAAATATATCCCCCAATATAAAACTTTTCAGAAACAATTCTTTGTTTTTGAATAGCATAAATATGAAAATGTCAACTATGTAATATTAGTTTGCACTAATGTAAATTGCCAAAGCTCATCTGATAGTTTGTTGTACGGTGGTGCCTTTTGTGTTGCTGTGAAGCTGGAAGCTATGCCACTGGAATGCATGAAGTATGAATCTAGAATAATTGTTGTTAAGTGCCGTCGAGTCAGTTCCGACCCATAGCGACCCTGAACAGGGTTTCCGAGGCTGTAAATTTTTTACGGGAGCAGAAAGCCTCCTCTTTCTCCCACAGAGCAGCTGGTAGTTTCAAACTGCTGACCTTACGGTTCTCAGTCCGATTCATAACCACTACTCTACCAGAGAAGTAGTCAAAAATTAAATGCAATTCATAAAGAATGATATTTGAGGCTTTAGTAAGATTAAATAGTAAAATTAATTGGTCATTTTGAACCAGACAATCATATTGTTTACTATACTGGGAATGACAAATTTAATAGGAATGGAGTAGCATTCATTGTCAAAAAAGAGCATTTCAAGATCTAACTTGAAGTATAATGCTGTTTGTGATAGAACAATATCCATACGCATACAAAGAAGACTAAGGAGCTCTGGTAGTGTAGTGGTTACAAATAGGGCTGCTAACCTCAGGGTCAGCAGTTTGAAACTACCAGCTGTTCCACGGGAGAAAGATGAGGCTTTCTGCTCCCTTAAAGATTGATAGCCTTGGAAATCCTGTACAGGGTCGCTATGAGTTGGAACCAACCCCACAGCACATAACAACAACAACAACAACAACAAAGGAGACTAGGGAGTGAGGTAACTCCCTAGGATAAGCACTGGACTACATATCACAAAATCAGTAGTTCAAACCCTTCAGCTCCTCTGCAGAAGAAAGATGAGGCGAGGCTTTCTGCTCCTTCAAAGATTCAAAGCCTTAGAAACTATACAGGGTCCATATGAGTTGGAACAGACTCAACGGCACTTAGTAACACAAGGAAGATAAGTTAATACCATTATTATTCCAATTTATGCAACAACCACTAGTAGTAGTAAGGATGAAACTGAAGAATTCTAACTTCTTTAGTTATAAATTGTTCAAACATGCACTCAAGATATATTAATAATTACTAGTGATTAGAATGCAAAAGTTGGAAACAAAATGGAAGGATCAGTCACTGGAAAATCTGGCCTTGGTGATAGAAACAATATGGGAGGTCACATGATAGATTTTGCAAGACCAACAACTTATTCATTGCAAATACCTTTTTCAACAATATCAAAGGAGACTACATGTGAACTCACCAGATGAGATATACAGGAATCAAATTGACTACATCTGTGGGCAGAGATGGTAAAGCTCGGTATCATCATCAAAAACAAAGCCAGGGACAGACTGTAGAACAAATCATCAATTGCTCAAATGCAGTTCAGGCTGAAGATGAAGAAAGTTAACAGGTGTTCATGAGAGGCGATATATGAGATTGAATTTATCCCACCTGAATTTAAAGATCATCTCAAGAACAGATTTGATGCATTACACATTAATGACTGAAAACCAGAGAAGTGGTTTGGGGATGACATCAAGAACATTATACAAGAAGAAAGTAAAAGGTCATTAAAAAAGACATGAAAAAAAGAAAAGACTAAAATGGATGTCAAAAGAGATACTGAAACTTGCTCTTGAATGTAAAGAAGATAAAGCAACTGGAGAATATCATGAAGCAAATGCTGAAGAGAAAATGTCAAAGGGCAATTAAAAAAAAAAAAAAAGTAAAATATTACAATGAAATGTGCAATGGCCAAAGTTAGAAAACCTAAAACAAAAACATGCTCAGCATTTCTCAAACTGAAAGAACTGAAGAACACATTTGGGTTGCAAAATTGAAGGATTCTATGGGCAAAATGAAGTCATGGTGTGGCACTGTAAAATAAGCGCTGGACTGCTAACCTCAAGGTCAGCAGTTCAAACTCACCTTTGAAGTCCTATGCAAGGTTGCTATGAGTCAGAACTGACTCCATAGCACTTAACAACAACAACAACAACAACATGAGAAAATATTGAATGACACAGGAAGTATCAAACGAAGATGGACGGAATACACAGACTCACTATACCAGAAAGAATTAGAGAATTTTCAACCATTTCAGGAGGTAGTTCATAAAAGAGAACGAATGGTTCTGATTTGAAGACGTCCAAGCTGCCATGAAAGTATTGGTGAGAAATAAGTATACAGTAGTTGACAGAATAAAAATGTTTTAACAAACTGATGCAGCTATGGAGGTGCTCACTGTAGAAATTTGGAAGACAGCTTCCTGGCCAACAGGTTAGAAGAAAACAAAAATATACACTGTGGTTGAATGTTGTTAAGTGCAATGGAGTTAATTATTTTCCCTGAATTTATGCTTCTATGGAACCACTAGAGGGCAAGCTTTACTTGGAAATGAAAGAAGAAAGCACTTTCAAATAACTTGTATCAGCATGCATTTTTTAAAGTCTTAAAATGAATGGTTTAAGACTATATCTCAGTGTAACTGACTTATTTTTCTTTCGAGAGATCATTTAATCTAAGACCATATTATATATATGGATAAATATATAGATAGATTTAGCTATTCAATTTCAATATAAAAATCTTGACATGACAGATACTTTTTATAATCTATGTTAGACATTGTTGTTGTTGTTAGGTGCCATTGAGTCGGTACCAACCTATAGCGACCTTATGCACAGAAGAATGAAACACTGCCCGATCCTGGGCCAACCTCACTACTGTTGCCACACTCGAGTCCACAGATGCTGCCACTTGACCAATCCATCTCGTTGGGGGTCTTCCTCTTTTTCTCTGACCCTCCACCTTACCAAACATGATATCCTTCTGCAGCGACAGGTCCCTCCTGACAACATGTCTGAAGTATGAGACGAAGTTTAGTCATCTTGGAGCACTCTGGCTGCACTTCCAAAATGGATCTATTGGTTTTTAGCAGCCATGGCACATTCAATATTCTCCTCCAACACCATAACTCAAAAGCATCAATTCTTCTACAGTCTTCCTTATTCACTGTCCAGCTTTCACATGCATATGAGTTTATTGAAAATCCCATAGCTTGGGTCAGACACACCTTAGTCCTCAACTGACATCTTTGCTCTTCAACACTTTGAAAAAGGTCTTATGCAGTACATTTGCCTATGCAATACATCGTTTGATTTCATGACTACTGTTTCCATGAGTGTTGATAGTTGATACAAGTAGAATGAAGTCCTTGACAACTTCAATCTTTTCTC
>NW_006408602.1:11868843-11879724 GCF_000296735.1 Chrysochloris asiatica | reverse complement strand
TTCATAAAATTATATTCAATACCAAACAAATCCTGCTTGCTAATGTATAGTTTCAAAATAAATTTCTGATTGATCTTATTTGAATGTTCCTTAACATCTGACTTCTGGGCAAGGCAAAACAGTTGCAGTAGGGGTAGAGTCAGATTATTTATATACAATAAAGCATGCCTTTGGTTATCATAACAATCTTTGATAATGTCATTTTATTGATAAGCCCTACCATAAAAGTGTGTGTATAGTATTTTACATAAAATTCCAATTTCATAATAGAAATTCTTACAGTAGCTGAATCAATCGCCAATAAAATGTTTACAAGTGTGTATATATCAACTTACAATAATATATATTCTAAAGTTTCTTCTCAGTTCTTTAGATGATTGAATAATTACATTGGATATACTTGATAATTGCTAGCAATTATGATTTAAAATTAAATAAGTGGCTCAGTCACTGGGTGGTGAAGATGGTTTTGTTGCCAATGAAAATATTGGGGGTTCCAGTCCCAGAGATAATTTGGAAGAAAGGCCTCATGACCTAATTCCAAACACTTAGTCATTGAAATCTGTATGGAGTACAGTTCTACTCCGATACACATGGGGTCTCCATGAGCCAGAATATATTCCATGGCAACCAGTTTATTTAGTTTTAAAAATTTGACCAAAGGCACATAGCTGCTAAGTGGTTAGCCCTGATTGCTAATCATTGTTTCCACCATTCATAAATGAATTATATTCCAAGTTAAATCTTCAAGATCCAAATTACTAAGAAGTTCTGGGTATTTGAATCATTAGATTATACTCTGAGTCAGGAGACCTCAAACTAGAGATTTTCAAAGCAATAATAAAATTTCACTTTGAAGTTTTGAGTGACCATCGCCTCTGGCAATTTGAGAGATATGATATATTTCCATCTAAACCTAAGTACATATAACTTGTTTAATTTAAAGTATCTTACATCAGCTATTGTTGCTGTTAGGGGCCATTGAGTTTGCTCCAACTCATAGCAAACCTATGTACAACAGAATGAAACACTGCCTGATTCTTCACTATCCTCACAATTCATAATGTTATCTTTGAGTCCATTGTTGCTACCACCGTGTCAATCAATCTTGTTGGGGGTCTTCCTCTTTTTCATTAACCCTATATTTTACAAGCATGATGTCCTTCTCCACGGACTGAACTCTCCTGAAGTTATGTCCAAAGATGGACTCTTGCCAACCTTGCTTCTAAGGAACATTCTGGCTATATTTCTTCCAAGTCAGGTTTTTTTAAACTGGAAAAGTGAAAGTAATACAAATCCAAGATAATTAATTTTGCTATCTTTTCACCAAATTTTATGCTTTCTTTTCATTAAACTTAAATGCGGATAAACCACTGTGATGCATTGGAGTCTTATTGTAGCACTGTAGTATAAGCACTGAACAGCTAACCTGAAGGTTGGTGGTTCAAACCCACCAGCCACTCCTCAGAAACACTAAAAAAGACTTATGATAAATCAATGCTTTCATGGCCTTTCACTTTGCAGCTATTTCCCTCAAGAGGTAGATTCTAGTTCTCTCACTTGAATTAGATATCATTTGTGAGCTACTTTGGCCAACAAATCAAGCACAAGTGACAACTGAAAACAGATAGTATGCTTCAACTTACCTCCTCTCTGGTACCAAAAAAACAAACCACTGCCGCTCTCTGGCACAGTAAAATTTAATCACTTATTTTCTGCTATTACCAGAAGAACATGGCAAGGCTAGCTTCCTATAGGTTTACAACAGATTTGTAAAGGATCAAACCCATGGACCAGAGCCAGCAACAAGCCACAAAACAGAACTATCTGGCTGAACCTCAATTCATTGTGGAACGATGATTGAGTTAGCTGAACTTAGCTGTGGTAAAGAGAGTAATGGTTCCCAAAATATAGTATATCCTAGTCCCTGCAACCTGTGACTATTAGTTTATATCAAAAGTGGCTTTGAAGATGTGATTTAATTAAGAATATTGAGATGGGAGATTATTCTGTGTTTTCTAATTGGGCCCAATATCATATTATAAGGGTATTTGTAATAGAGAGACAGGACAGTTACAGAAAGAGAAATAAGAGCAGAGAAGAGCTAAGAAAGGGAGATTAGATGATGCTGCACTGTTAGCTTTGTAAATGAAAGAAGGTGCAATGTTCCAATGAATGCAAGTGGCCACTACAAGCTAGAAAAGACAAGAAAATGAATCCTTGCCTAGAGCCTCTAGGAGAAACAGTCTGTTGAAATATTGATTATAGTCCATGGAACATGTAGAAATATAATAAACTTGCATTGTTTTAAGACACTAAAATCAGAGTAATCTGTTACAGCAACAATAAGAAACTTATACACCAATTCAAAGCATTGCTGTTGTTAAGTGCCATCAAGTCAGTTCTGACTTGTTGTTGTTAGGTGCCATTGAGTCAGGACTGGCCCATAACGACCTTATGCACAGCAGAACGAAACACTACCCGATCCTGGGCCAACCTCACTACTGTTGCCACGCTGGAGTCCATCGATGCTGCCACTTAGTCAATCCATCTCACTGGGGGTCTTCCTCTTTTTCTCTGACCCTCCACCTTATCAAACATGATATCCTTCTTAACTGACTGCTCCCTCCTGACATTATGTCTGAAGTATGAGAGACAAAGTTTGGTCATCTTGGCCTCCAAGGAGCACTCACTCTGGCTGCGCTTCTTTCAAAGTTATTCTATTGGTTCTTTTGGCAGCCCATGGCACTTTCAGTATTCTCCTCCAACACCACAATTCAAAAGCATCAATTCTTCTATGGTCATCTTATTCACTGTCCAGCTTTCGCATGCATATGAGGTTATTGAAAATACCATGGCTTGGGTCAGGCACACCTTTGTCCTCAAGCTGACATCTTTGCTTCTCAACACTTTAAAAAGGTCTTGTGCAGCAGATTTGCCTAATGCAATACATCGTTTGATTTCTTGACTGCTGCTTCCATGAGTGTTGATAGTTGATCCAAGAAAAATGAAGTTCTTGACAACTTCAGTCTATTCTCTGTTGATAAGAATGTTGTTTATTGGTCCAGTGGTGAGGATTTTTGTTTTCTTTACATTGAGTTGTAATCCATAAAGAACAAAGGCCGTGCTCTTTGATCTTTATCAGTAAATGTTTTAAGTCCTCTTCACTTTCAGCAAGCAAGGTTGTATCATCTGCATATTGCAGGCTGTTCATGAGTCTTCCTCTAATCCTGATGCCATGTTTTTCTTCATATAACCCAGCTTCTCAAATTATTTGCTCAGCATACAGGTTGAATAAGTATGGTGAAAGAATGCAACCTTGTCACACACATTTTTTTATTTTAAAACATTCAGTGTTCCCATGTTCTGTTCGAACAACTGCTTCTAGTCCAGGTACAGATTCCTCATGAGCACAATTAAGTGTTCTGGAATACTCATACTTTGTGATGTTGTCCATAGATTGATGACTTCAGATGGATCTTGGCCGAAAGTAAAGAATGCCAGAAAGTTGTTTACTTGTGTTTTATTAACTATGAAAATGTTTTCAATTGTGTGGATCATTACAAACTATAGATGACATTGAGAAGTAATGTTATGTATAATGTTCTTGATGTCATCCCACAACTCCTATGGCCTTTGGTAATTAGTGTTCAATGCATTAAATCTGTTCTTGAGATGGTGTATACATTCAGGTGGAACATACTCAAGGTCATATTTTGGCTTTCGTGGATTTGCTTTAATTTTCAACTTCAGCCTGAATTTACATATTAGCGATTAGTAAACTGTTCATCAGTCAGCCCCTGGTTTTATTTCAGCTGATGATACTAGGTTTCTCCATGGTCTCTTTCCACCACTTGCCTGTCAGATTGTTGTACTCTGGTAGCTTGTGTGTTCCTGCGGTTCTGGAAGCTATGGCACTGGTATTTTAAATACCAGCTGAGAGTCATCTATGGTGGACAGATTTCAGTTGAGCTTCCAAATTAAGACAGATTAAGAAGGAGAAATTGACTACTCGCGAATATCTAGTCACTGAAAACCTTATGAATAGCAAAGGAATACTGTCTGCACCAGTATATTTAATACTGAAACATGAGGAACAGCACCAGAATATTTTCAGATACGTTGTTGTTGTTGTTAAGTCATCGAGTCGATTTCGACCCATACCGACTCTGTAAAGGGTTTCCAAGGAGCAGGTGGTGAGCTTGAATCACCGACCTTGCAGTTCAAATGACTTTGCAGTGTGATGCATTTGCCCACAGCACCACACTAGGACTCCATTTTCAGATATGTTGTTGTTGTTATGTGCCATGGCATCGGTTCCTACTCATAGCGACCTTGCACAGGGTTTCCGAGGCTGTAAATCTCTACGGGCGCGAAAAGCCTCATCTTTCTCCTGTGCAACTGTAGGTAGTTTCAAACTGCTGACCCTGAGGTTAGCAGCCTGATTCGTAACCACTACGCTATCAGAGCTCCTTAGTCTCCTTTGTAGCCAGAAAATCAGCCACTCAAAGTTTGAAGGCAATCAAAATAAGACTGAGGAAGAGCTCTCTTCTCAAAGTAGACTTGAACATGATGACCTGAAAGGAGTAAAAGCCTCGGGGACCTTCAATTGCTTGTTAAAGTCAATTGGTAGCTAACGGTATAAAGATTGGCTGTGAACAATCAAATAATTGAAGGGATGTTTCCTTGAGGGTGTGACCTGCTCCCAATATAACAGGCATGCAGGAAAGACTCATTCTCTACTTCACCAGGTCTGGATCTCGCCTCTGGGTAGTCTCCAACTTCCAGTTCTTTGAACTTCAGCCAGTGGCTTGCTCTATTGTGTGTTTGCCTGCTGGGACTGTCTATTGAGTGTGCCTGAAAAACCAGACGTCAACCAGAAAGCCCTGCACCCCTGTTCCTGTTGCCCCAGCTTGTGTGCTCCATACCACCGGTTCTGCAGTGTGCCTGCTCAGGCCTTCATCCTCTGGAGCCATGCTGCCACCAATGGTCTGGTGTCAAGGTCCTGCTCTGTGCCCTGATACTGGATCCCTACCTTCCAGGACTACTCACTGATCTTGGCTCACTTGGCTCAAGCACAGCATCCTCATCAGTGCTCAGACTTGGGATTCCTGCCTTCTGGGCCTGCCACCAATCTTGGTTCCCATGGACTGTCTTTTGGATTCTCCTGTCTCTACAATTGTGAGTCATTTCCCCCCCGCCCATATATATAGATAGATAGATATAGATGTGTGTGTGTGTGTGTGTGTGTGTGTGTGTGTGTGTGTTGCACTGGTTTTACTTCTCAAGAGAATCCAGCCTAAAACATTTGGGTGCAACTCAAAATGAGGAGAAACACCTATAAACAGGAGAGTATGTAAATTTGTAGGTTATTTTGAAGCTTTCAGGATCAGCTGAAAGAAGGCAATGGAATGTTATTTATTCAATTTCTCACTTATCATTGAAGCAGTTAGACCCACAAAACTCACAAAGAGTCTTACAGATTCTCAAAATAATAATAGAAACATGGAATGTACAAAGCATGAATCTAGGAAAATTGTAAGTTGTCAAAAATAAAAGGGAACACATAAACATTGATATCCTAGATCTCAGTGAGCTGCAATGGATAGGTATTGGCCATTTTGAATCTGACACATGGTGTACTATGCTGGAAATGACAAATTAAACAGGAATGGCATCACATTCATCATCAAAAATAAAATTTCAAAATCTGTCTTAAAGTAAAACATTGTGATACGATAATATCCATATGCCTACAGGGATGACCAGTTAGTACAACTATTAACAAAATTTACAAACAAACCACTAAAGCCATTAATGATGAAATTGAAGAATTATATCAACTTTTTCCATCTGAAATTGATAAAATATGCAATCGATATGTATTGATAATTATTGGTGATTGGAATACAAAGGTTCAACAGAATGAGGAAGGGTAAGTCATTGAAAAATATTGCCTTGGTGATAGAAATCATGCTGGAGATGGCAAGACAGAATTTTGCAAGACCAATAAGTTATTCGTTGCAAATACATTTCTTAAACAACATAAAAGACAACATACAGCTGGACCTTACCAGATGGAATACACAGAAATCAAATTAACTATATTTATACTATAGAATATAGAGACAGTAGAAAAAACTCCATATCATCAGCCAAAGCAAGACCAGGGAAGACTGTGGAGCACACCATCAATTGCTCAAATGCAAATTCAGGCTGAAGCTGAAGAAAATTAAAACACGTCCACAAGGGCCAAAATATAACCTTGAACATTGTTATTGTTGTTGTTGGTCAGTTCCCGCTCATAGTGACCCTATATAAGATTTTCAAGGAGCAGCTGATAAATTTGAACCTCCAGACTTGCATTTCAAACCAACCTTGAAATCCAGGGCTTATCCTAGAGTGCCACACCAGGAGTCTGACTTTGAACATGTCACCTGAGTTTAGAGATCATCTCAAGAACAGATTTGATAGATTAATAATTTATGACCAAATACCAGAAGAGTTGTGGGATGATATCAAGAACATCTTACACCCTCTATATACAAGGTAGATAGAGATGGACAACTTAACAACTTAGACGTTGGCTACCTAAAATTAGGAGGTAATAAAGGCACAAAGTGACTGGCTTGCAAGTTTTCAAGAGGGAATTTAGTTTAAGAGTGTGTGTGTGTGTGGGGGGGGAGACAGAATCCCCACTGAATAATTTTCATCTTGTCTAGACGGGTCTGGTGAAAAAAGATGGGGATAAGATTCTTATGATTCAATAGGGAGTAATTGCTATCGTGACTAATTGTGACTTTCACAACTGTAAAGGTAGAAGTTTTGTAACAAAAAGGGGGGAGTAGTTAATCTTACAGTCCAGAAACAGAGGACCCTAGGACCATCAAGGGAGAAGAGCATAAGCAGAATGAGGGACCCTATCCAGAGACGCAGCAACACCAGAGATGGAGGCAGAGATGGGGACATGGAGGGAGCAGCTGAGGACTATAGACTCATGGAAGAGAGGGACTGAGTACTGGTGGCCAGGAGGCAGGCTTGCAGAATGTGCTCTTTGTTTATTTAAATTATTATATATTCCTGAGTGGTTTATTCCTGAAGTAGAACTCTTCACCCCCACCCAAAAGAAAGAAAGAAAAACAGAGGGAATGGTAGCAAATAGTGTTGAATGATGTTGCACGGAGGATATTGTAATCGTAGCAATTAAACAATGGTGTAAAGCTGATGTTCTCCCATGTACACTATCACTCAGTTCACAATAAAAAATAAGTAAATAAAAAAATAATAAATTAAAAACAAAAAAGAACAATTTACAGAAAGAAAGAAAAAGGTCACTAAGAAGACAAGGATGAAGAAAATGACCAAAATGGATGTCAGAAGAGATTCTGAAACTTTTTCTCTAGCATAGAGATGCTAAAAGAGCTGAATAGAAAATTTCAAAGAATAGTACAAGAAGAAAAAGTCAAATATTAAAATGAAATATGCAAGATCTGGAGTTAGAAAATGTAAAGGGAAGAACATGCTTAGAATTTCTCAAGCTGAGAGAATTGAAGAAAAAATTCAAGCATCGACTTTCAATATTAAAGGATTCTATGTGGGAAATCCACCACTCGTCTGTCAGTTTGTCGTACTGTGGTGGCTTGTGAGTTGCTGTGATTCTGAAAGCTATGCCACCGGTATTTTAAATACCAGCAGGGTCGCCCATGGTGGACAGGTTTCAGATGAGCTTCCAGACAAAGACAGACTAGGAAGAAGGAGTGACGAACTACTTCCGAATATTTTGTCACTGAAAACCTTATGAATAGTAGAGAAACAGATATAGTGCTGGAAAATGAGTCCCTCAGGTTGGAAAGCACTCAAAATGCGACTAGGGAAGAGCTGCCTCCTCAAAGTAGACTTGACTGTGATGATGTGAATGGAGTAAAGCCCATGGGAAAAAAGCCCATAGAACCTTCATTTGCTGATGGGGCACAACTCAAAATGAAGTGAAACAACTGTAAACATGCATTGAAAATCAGAAAATGGAATGTATGAAGTATGAATCTGGGAAAATTGGAAGTTGTCAAAAATGAAATGGAATGCATAAACACCAATATATTAGGCATTAGTGAGCTGAAATGGACTGGTATTGGCCATTTTGAATCTGAACCAACACATGGTTTACTATGTTGGGAATGACAAATTGAAGAGGAATGGTGTTGCATTCATTGTCAAAACGAACATATCCAGATCAGTCATGAAGCACAAAGCTGTCTGTGATAGGATAATATCCATGTGCCTACAGGGAAGCCCAGTTAATACCACTATTATTCAAAAGTCTTTTGGAGCCTGTTCTTTGCCAGTGCCTTCAGGGCACCTAGGACTTCTTTCATTACAATTGGCTCTTGATTATATGCTACCTCTTAAAATGTTTGAACATAGACTATTTATTTTTGGTACATTGACTCTGTGTATTCCTTCCTTTTTCTTTTGATGCTCTCTGCATCATTCAATATTTCCCCTATGTTGTTGTTGTTGTTAGGTGCCATCGACTCGGTACCAACTCATAGCAACCTTATGCACAGCAGAATGAAACACTGCCCCATCCTGGGCCAACTTCACTATTGTTGCCACGTTTGAGTCCATCGATGGCTGACAGTTGGCCAATCCATTTCGTGAGGGGTCTGCCTCTTTTTCTCTGACCCTCCACCTTATCAAACATGATATCCTTCTCCAGTGACTGGTCCCTCCTGACAATATATCTGAAGTATGAGAGATGAAGTTTGGGCATCCTGGCCTCCAAGGAGTACTGCACTTCTTCTAACACAGATCTGTTGGTTCCTTTGGCGGCCCATGGCACTTTCAATATTCATAAAAAAATTATGTGCAGGAGTCCTGGTGTGGTGCTGCAGGATATTACACTGGACTGCAAGGTAGGTTTGAGCCAAAATGTTGGCTGTTCAAACCCACCAGCTGCTCCTCAGAAACCAACCAGCAATTCTTCAGAAACCCTATGAGTCAGAGCAGACTCCATGGCACTTATAACAACAACAACTACAACAATTTTGCTCTAGCTAACATATTTTTAAATAGTATTCTCTTTTTTAAGTGGATTTAACCATTTCTAATACATCTGAATAAAACCATTGATTATGGTGGTATGATCACATACTTTTTGCAGTTGTTTAATAATCACTCACTGAAAAATATAAGTATTTTTAATACATGAAAGGTCCATGCCAATTCTTATTTGAAGAAATTTTCAAGTTATGAAGAGCTAAAATTTTGTTGTTTGTAGTAAGATAATGAAATTCCAGAAAAACATAAGAAATTTAGCAATAGAATCTGGTGTACCAGAATATATCCATAGCTTAGACATTACACATAATTGGAGTTCCACATACTCAGGAGCATAATGTCTTGCAAGAGATAGAATGCCTCATTAATTCTTTTCTTTTTTTGTGCTAAGGGCTTCTGAGTTGTTGTTTTTAATGTTTTATTTTGAATTATGTGATAGTTTACATGTGGGAACATTAGCTTTACATTCATCCTATTGTATATCATTAAATTGCCATGATTACAATCCCCTCCATGCATCATCAACCAACCAAAGGGTATACTTTGCAAGCCTGACCCCGGTCATCAGCACACAGCCCCTCTCCCTCTCTGGGTCCAGAGTTCTCAGCCGTTCTATCTCTCCATGTCATCATCTCTGCCTCTATCTCTGGCATCACTGTTTCTCTGGGTAGGGTCCTGCACTGCACCTTTCTTCCTTAATGGCCCCAGGGACCTCTGCTCCTGGACTGCAAAATCAACCACTCCCCTCCTTTAGCTACAAAATGCCTACCTTTACATTTCCAACCCTCACAGTCAATTCTGATAGCAATTATTCACTATTGTACCACAAGAGTCCTATCCCCATCTCCTTTTCATCAGCACCGCACAGACAGATTGGATGCTACTCTGTGGAGTTTCTACATTCCTCCACACCTTCTGGATCTAGGCTCCCTCCTGAAAGCTTGTAAGCCGGTTACTTCTTGCCTTTGTAACATCCCCGCCCCATTTTGAATAACCAATGTCCAAGTTGCCCATCCCTGTTTACCCTGTGTACTGAAGGGGTGGGAGTGATTCTTGCTGTAAAGATCTGTTCCCTCTTTTTCATTAATTCTTGACAGTAAACAATTTTGGGCACTTACAGAGAATTCTTGTTGTTGAGAAATTTGAAAAAGCAATCAACATATAGTTTATAGTACAATGTACAAGAAAGGATACACAATCGAAAAAAAAATCTATGATTAAACTGTATAGTTGAAAAATAACTTAAGATTTTTACCATATCATTATTTTAGAATCACTGAAGCATTATTATGCAATTAACATCATTTTGAATTAAGGAATAAAACTGAAGATGGTTTGAAACAGCCTTCAAATATGGCTATCTGACCTTGCTGAATCTCTGTGTTAAAAGACAAAGTTCTATATAACCACAACTTTATAAGTGATAAATTTTTCAGGGTGAATTGGACAAGATCACTGGTGATTTATTACTCTGAATGCATTTTTGAAAAGTCACCTGTATGATAGTTCTGTTATTAAGGGCAGACTAGACACACCTGATTACATTGTTGTTGTTGTTGTTGTCAGGTGCCATCGAGTCGGAACCTACACATAGTGACCCCATGGCACAGCAGAACGAAACAATGTCCGATCCTGGACCAACCTCACTACCGCTGCCACACTTGATGCCATCAATGATGCCACCTGGCTGATCCATCTCGTTGGGATCTTCCTATTTTTCTCTGACCCTCAATCTTACCCAGCATGACTTCCTTCTCCAGTGACTGTTCCCTCCTGACAATATGTCCAAAGTATGAGAGATGAAGCTTAGCCATCCTGGCCTCC
>NW_006408602.1:11866685-11868307 GCF_000296735.1 Chrysochloris asiatica | reverse complement strand
TGCCACATTTTTCTTCATAGAACCCAGCTTCTCAGATTATTTGCTCAGCATACAGGTTGAATAAGTATGGTGAAAGAACACAACCTTGTTGCACACCTTTCCCAATTTTAAAACATTCAGTGTTCCCATGTTCTGTTCAAACAACTGCTTCTTGGTCCAGGTACAGATTCCTCAGAAGTGCAATTTACTGTTCTGGAGTACTCATTCTTCTCAATGTTGTCCGTAGCTTGTCATGTTAGCTATAATTTCTCAGATTTGATTTGTGTATGAATTACAGGATTACTTTTTTTTTATCAACACAGACCACATTTCTTATTTCTTTTCATCAGCAGCTACTATGATGATGATTATAGGTCTTGTTCTAACAAGGGTGCTGCTAGATAAAAATAAAACGAAAATTTCCTAATTGAAAGTTGATTGATTATCCTAGTTTAGAAGTACTGTTATAAAAGTGTCTAAAATATCTAGTGAGATTTTAAAATATATAAATAAGTCCTCTGCATACTAGCATAAGAATCAGTACATTCTTTCTGAAATAATACACACATTTTAGACTTCATAGGAGGGAAACAAAGGGCTAAACATAAAACAAAAATAAGTAGAGTATCATTAAACTTATATCAATTTTTACAGATTACAAAAAGTTTATTGCTCAAGTGACTAAAGTCATATGCTACTGAGTATCATGAGAACTATGGATACTGATTATCATAAAAATCTAAATATAATAATATAAAAAGAGAAATATTACCTTATCTTTATGTTGTTGCTGTTGTTAAGTGCCATTGAGTGGACTTCTACTCATAGTGACCCTGTATAGAGTTTCCAAGGAGCATCTGGTGGGTTTCAACTGCCAACCTTGTGGTTCTCAGCCCAGTGCTAATCCTACAGTGCTACACTATGGGTTCTTTATGAAAGTTTTCAAATAAATGATTTTAATAGCAAGATTTATTATTTTTATTAAGCTATTTCCTAAATCTACTGCCTAGATGACATTACATTTTTATTATGCATTTCTTTATGGGGAAATTCTCTAATCTTTTTTAGGGCACAAAGGAATCCCTTAAAATTTTATAGTTCCAGAGTGGCATTTATGATCCCATTAAATATTCCATGGCATTGGCACATTTAACTTATAAATATCACCTAGTATAAAAATATATGAATCCCATTTGAGGATCTAATCAACAAGATGGCAGATCGGGTAGACATGCAGTGAGGAGCTCCGTCAGCAACAACACAGATTACTGGACCAAGCAGGCTCAGCGGATGGTGCTAGAACTCTGAACCACGTATAAAGGAATATTTAGATGCTTGGAAGGCTTACAGCTAGGGGAATTTGTAGCAGAATAAACAAATCCAGTGCTTTCTAATTCAAGATGCTCAGCTGCTCCCAGAGCCACCAACTTGGGAGAGACCAAGCGAAGGAAGGATCAGAACAGACACGAAACCCTGACATAACCATGGACATACAGGTGTGGACATTCTTTTATTGGTATATGTTCATTGGTCTCTTGCTGTCTGCACACCTCCATACTGGTGACTAGAGGGGATGCCTGAGTGAATGGACACACCACCCCCACCCCTGGAGGGTTATACTACTCATGAGCACAGATCTCCTC
>NW_006408602.1:11863867-11865857 GCF_000296735.1 Chrysochloris asiatica | reverse complement strand
ATGCAATCAAGATGTATTGATCATTACTGGTGATTGGAATGCAAAAGTTGGGAGCAAAGAGGAAGGATCAGTAGTGGGAAAATATGGCCTTAGTGATAGAAATTATGCTGGAGATCACATGATAGAATTCTGCAAAACCAATGATTTGTTCATTTCAAATACCCTCTTTAAACAGCGTAAGAGATGACTATACACATGGACCTCACCAAATGGAATATGTAGAAATCAAATTGACGACATCTGCAGAAAGAGACGTTGGAAAAGCTCCCTATCATCAGGGAAAACAAGGCCAGTGGCAAACTTTGGAACAAATCATCAGTTACTCATATGCAAATTCACACTGAAGTTGAAGAACATGAAAACAAGTACACAAGAGCCTAAATATGACCTTGAATATATCCCACCTGAATTTAGAGATTATCTGAAGAACAGATTTGATACATTAAACACTAAAGACTGAAGACCAGAAGAGTTGTGGGATGACATCAAGAACATCATACAAGAAGAAGGCAAAAAGCCATTAAGAAGACAAGAAAGAAGGAAAAGGTCGAGATAGATGTCAGAAGAGACACTGAAACTAGCTCTCCAGTGTAAAGATGCTAAAGCAAATGGAAGAAATGAGGAGGTCTAAGAGATGAACAGAAAATTTCAAAGATCAGCTCAAGTAGATAAAGCCAAATATTGCAAAAAATTTGCAAAGATCTGGAATCAGAAAACAAAAAAGGAAGAACACGCTCAGCATTTCTCAAGCTGAGGGAACTGAAGAAAAAAATTCGAGCCCAACTTTCGTTATTGAAATATTTTCTGGGCAATTTATTGAATGTTGCAGGAAGCATCAAGAGAAGATGGAAGGAATACACAAAGTCACTGTACCAAAAGGAAATGGTTAATGTTCAACCATTTCAAGAGGTAGCATTTGATCAAGAGCCAATGATACTGAAGGAGGAAGTCCAAGGTGCATTGAAGGAACGGGCAAAGAACATGGCACCAGAAATTCATAGAATAATAATTGAAATTTTTCAAGAAAGTGAGGCGGCACAGGAGGCACTCACTCAACTATGCCAAGAAATTTGGAAGACAGTTATCTGGCAGACTGATTGGAAGAGATCTATATTTGTGCCCATTCCAAAGAGAGGTCACCCAAAGGAATGCAGAAATCATCAGACAATCTCTTTGTTATCCCATGCAAGTAAGGTTTTGCTAAAGGTAATACAGAAATGGCTACACTCATACATTGACAGAGAACTTCCAGAGGTTCAAGCCAGATTCAGAAGAGGCCGAAGAACAAGGGATATCATTGCTGATGTCTGATGGATTTTGACTGAAAGCAGAGAATATCAGAAAGATGTTTACCTGTGCTTTCTTGACTATGCAAAGGTGTTTGATTGTGTGGATCATGACAAGATCTGGACAACATTGCAACATGAGTATTCCGGAACACCTAATTGTGCTTATGAGGAATCTGTACCTGGATCAAGAAGCAGTTGTTTGAACAGAACATGGGAACACTGAATGGTTTAAAATTAAAAAGGGTGTGCGACAAGGTTGTATTCTTTCACCATACGTATTCAACCTGTATGCTGAGCAAATAATCTGAGAAGCTGGGTTCTATGAAGAAAAACATGGAATCAGGATTTGAGAAAGACTCGTTAACAACCTGGGATACGCAGATGATACAACCTTGCTTACTGAAAGTGAAGAGGACGTAAAACATTTACTGATGAAGATCAAAGAGCACAGCCTTCAGTATGGATTATATCTCAATGTAAAGAATACAAAAATCCTCACCACTGACTAGGCCAATAGACAACATTCTTATCAATGGAGAAAAGATTGAAGTTGTCAAGGACTTCATTCTTTTTGGATCATCTATCAACATTCACAGAAGCAACAGTCAAGAAATCCTGCAATGTATTGCATTAGGCAAATCTGCTGCACAAGACCTTTTTAAAGTGTTGAAGAGCAAAGATGTCAGCTTGAGGACTAAGGT
>NW_006408602.1:11822310-11863007 GCF_000296735.1 Chrysochloris asiatica | reverse complement strand
CTATTGGTTCTTTTGGCAGTCCATGGCACTTTCAGTATTCTCCTCCAACACCACAACTCAAAGGCATCAATTCTTCTACGATCTTCCTTATTCACTGTTCAGCTTTCGCATCCATATGAGGTTATAGAACAGCTGTTAAAAGGCAAATAAATATTGTATTGCTTCCATTCTAGGTTTATTATTTCCTATCAACACTTCACATCAGCAACATATTATGAACTCAACTAAAATCTCTTCCTAATAATTCCCCTTGATACTTTAAGGACATCCTGTGTCTTTCATGAAAGTTGATCAAAATTACCCCTTTGGGATCCCAAAATACAGTTGCTATAACTTTCTGAGTTGACGTCTTTGCCTGGAATTTAACTAGCCCAGCCTATTCCTTGGAAACCAGTATTTTTATTGGATCTTTCTTTGGAAGGCGCCCCAATGAGACTAAAACATGTATATCTTGTTAGAACTTGTTTATAGCAATCCACTGACTGCAGAGACATGTTTAAACATGTTTTATTATGAATAAACTCATGCATGTATTAGCTGGAATCCTAGCAGGAATACTTTTGACTTAACTTCCTTCTGATTTAATAATATTTTTCTCTATAACAAATGAAAGAACTTACAAAGAGTAACACCTCAGTATTAAAACACACACAAAATCCAGGTGTAATTTAAAATTTTTGACTTGCGTTCAGTGTTGGTGAAAGTACAAATGGAACTTGGAGCATCATGCACCACAAAACAAAAGACTGCTAAAAATATATGGTTCAAGAACCAATGAAGGAAGAAGTCCAAGCTACCCTGAAGTCATTGGTGAAAATCAAGGCTCCATGAATTGACAAAATTCCAATTGAAAAATCTAATATAATGATGCAGTATTGTAAGCACTCACTAGTCTATGCTAAAATTTTGGGAATACAGCTACCTGGGTAACCTACTGGAACAGATCCAATTTGTGTTCATTTCAAATAAAAGTGACTCAACTGAATGTGCAAATTATCAAATGATATCATTAATATCACATACAAGAAAAAATTTACTGAAGAGAGACCTGCCAGAAATTCAAACTGAATTCATAAGAGGACATGGAACAACAGATATCATTGCCGATATCAGATGGATCTTGGCTGACAGCAGAGAATACCAGAAAGATGTTTGTTTGTATTTTATTGACTGTGCAAAGGTGTTCAACTGTGTGGATCATAACAAATTATAGATAGACTAACAAATAAACATAGACTAAGAGGCTGTTATTCAAACAGAAATAAATAATGGTGTGTGCCAGGGTTGCATCCTTTTGTTATACAACTTTAATGTGTATGCTAAGCAAATAATAGAGGAAGCTGGAGTATACAAAGAAGAAGTTGGAATCAGCAGCCAAATTTTACTTGCATGTGAGGAATGCAATCACAGGGAGAAAGTGGGATGCGTGGTGTTGCATTGAGGATTGCAATCTTTTAAATGAAACAAGAATATGACTTGTTTACAGAGGAAGTAACTGCTGATTTGCTCTGTAAAACTTCACTCCATTTGGTCTTCCAATAATGACTGACTAGGAAGACATGCTACATGGACATTTTACAACAAAGATGTAAGAGATCAAATAAAATAGACACAGATGAAAATTCTGGCACCATGTACTTCAGAATAAAGGCTAGAGAAGTGGGTAAAGTGCTTGCTGGGAGGAGAAGCCAAGGAGGGATGGCAAGAGAGGGAGACTGACTGATGAATTGCTGGCCACACATGGCTCAAACGTCTTGTGAGCAGCTTTGGCAACAGAAGATGACTAAGAAGAGCAGATTCACACATGTTATGGGAAAGGTGCAATTTCTTCTTTTTCCACCCTGCTCTCCTGGTGATATGAGGTATGGCCAGCTCCCACCCACCCTTATCCACTCCAACAAAGACTCTGTTCTTCAGGAATTTGGAGTCACACGGTTGGGAACTACACCAGTGTGAGTTGGAGACTGGCTGAGCTGCATTGGTGTGTCGCTTTGGTGCCTGGAATCAGGTGGACTTGGCTCCAAACCTATGAAACCCATGGAACCATCAGACCAGCATTTAACCAGTCACTCTACCCCTAACTTCCCTGTGGTCCTAACAGACACTGAAATCAGCTCCATCAAGGGCCCCGATACCCTACTTCCAGATTGAGTGACCTGAACATAGATAACAACAAGGTCAATAGGAACTCAATCCAAGGCAGGAACTCTGTTGTCACATCCCTTCCACAACCACCTCATGAGCTCCTTGAATTATAGGATCCCACCAGAGATTTCTTCCCTCTGAATGCAATGACTGAACTGTTTGTTTTCACTAACAACACTGCAATGTGCCAAGACAATAGACAATATTAGTTCACACAAAGAAATAAGATCAAGAATGGCTCAAAAAATGGCCCAGAAGCATAGACAGAAAACATTTCTGAGAAACAAAATGTAATGGGACTAAAGGAAAAATAATTCAAAAGAATGATATTTTAGTACCTTCAGTGATTGGCAGAAAGATCAAGGACAGCAAGGAGAACACAAGAATAACCTTTAGAAAAAGTAAGGAAAATGCTACAAGTAAAAACAGACAAAATAAATGCAAATTGTAAAACAATACAAAACCTGCAGTAGAAATCCATAAGATTAATATTCAGATTTCAGAAATAGGCTATACCTTAAAAGGGCTAAAGAGAAGACTCAAAGCAATGGAAGCCTGAATTAGTGAGTTTAAAGATAAATTTCTCAATATTAGTATGAGACAAGAATCAGAAAAAAACATGAAAAACAAAACAAAGCCTGAGTTATGAGAGACACTATAAAGAGGAACAACTTACTTCTGATAGGAATTCTCAAACAGGAAGAGACAATTAAAAGCACAGAGAAAATTGTTGAAGAGTCCTTGGAAGAAAATTTAACTAACATCACGAAAGTCAAGAAGATAAGCATACAAGGAACTGAAGACACCTAAACATGATAAATCCCAAAAGAAAGTCACCAAGACATATCATAAACTCTCCAAAGACAAAGACAAGGAAAGAATCCTGAGAACAGCTTGGGAAAGCTATTTGCAAAGGAGAACCAATAAGACTGACTAAGCACTGATTTCTCAGCATAAACCATGCAGGCAAGAAGGCAATGGCATGACATATATAAAACTGCAAAAGAAAAAAGTTGTCAACCAAGAATCATATCCCCAACAAATCTGTCCCTCAAAATATTGCTGTTGTCAGGTGCCATCAAGTAGGTACTGACTCGTAGCAACCTTATGCACATCAGAATGAAAGATGCCTGGTCCAGTGCCAATCTCACAGTCATTATTACACTTCAGACCATCGCTGCTGTCATTGTACCAATTTATTTCATTGTGGGGGTCTTGTGAATACTCCATTTTACCAAGCACATTGTCCTTCTCCAGGACTGGTCCCTCCTGACAATAGTCTGAAGTATGAGAGATGAAGTCTGGCCAGCCTGACTTCTAAAGATCATTCTGGATGTACTTCTTCCTATACAGATTTGATTGTTCTTTTGGCAGTCCGTGGTGTGTTAATTTTCTCCAACAACACCACAACTCAAATGGATCACTTCTCCTACAGTCTTCTTCATTCACTGTACAACTCTCACACATATATGAGGTTACTGAAAATACCATAGCTTGGGTCAGGCACACCTGAGTTCTCACACTAACATCTTTGCTCTTCAATATTTAAAGAGGTCTTGTGCTGGAGATTTACCTAATGCAATACATTGTTTGATTTCTTGACTGATGCTTCCATAAATGTTGATGATTGGTCTGAGCAAAATGAAGTCTTCAACAACTTCAATCTTTCCCCCATTGATCAATAACATACGACAATGAAATTAAGATGTTTACTGATAAACAGAAATTAGAGGAATTTGTAATGACCGGACCAAATTTACAAAAACTGCTAAAGAATGTTCTTTGGATTGAGAACCAACAAATGCAGACAACAATCTGAGACTGACATGTTGTTGTTGTTGTTGTTGTTATGTGCCGTGGAGTCGGTTCCGACTCATAGCAACCCTGCACAGGGTTTCCGAGGCTGTTAACCTTTACGGGAGCAGAACGCCTCATCTTTCTCCCGCGGAACCGCTGGTAGTTTCGAACTGCTGACCTTACGGTTCGCAGCCCGATACGTAACCACTGTACTACAATACCCAGAACTCAATCCAGATACAGAAGTATTTAAAGTAAAACAAACCTACAAGACTGAAAATAGGGAACCACAGATATCAATGAGTAATGAAGTCAACTACAAAGCAAAAAGAGGGAATAGTGTAAATACAGAAGATCAAGGCAAAGAAGTAATGTAAATTTCAAGATAAAACAGATTGTCTTAAGCAGGGAAATATTAATAAATTGCAGAGTAACCTCAAAGAAAAATAATACACCTGTACATCAAAATAAAAAAAGAGGAAAATCAGAAAGATTTAGTAAACATTGTTGTTCTTATTAAGTGCCATTGAATCAGTTCTGACCCCTAGTTACCCTGTATAGGGTTTCCAAGGAGCAGCTGTTGAGCTTGAAGCACCAATCTCGTGATTCAAACCAACTTTGCTGTCCAGCGCATTAACCTACAACACCACACCAGGACTCTTAGTAAACATTAACACACTATAAATGAAAATGAAAAGAAAACTCACAAACAAAATAATGTCAGCATAGAAAATTATGTGGAACAAAGGATCCACAGTACCACCAAAAAACCCACAAAAAAACAAACCTACACAAATGAAAAGTGACATCAATTCATATCTATTTATAATTACACTGAATGGAAATGGATTACATGTACAGTTAAGAGACATAAAAAGCAGAATGGATAAGAAAACATTCCTTCAATATGCTGTCTACAAGAGACATATCAAAAAGAATGAGACAGTCTAAATGCCTGTCAACAGAAGAATGGTTAAACAAGTTTTGGTACATACACACAATTGAATACAATGCGTTGAAAAATATGATGAATCTGTGAAGCACCTCACAACATGGTGGAACCTAGAGGACATTGTTGTTGTTGTTGTTAAGTGCCGTCGAGTCGGTTCCGACCCATAGCGACCCTGTACAGGGTTTCCGAGGGTGTAAATCTTTACGGGAGTAGAAAGCCTCATCTTTTTCCCGCAGAGCGGCTGGTAGTTTCGAACTGCTGACCTTAAGGTTCGCAGCCCGATTCGTAACCACTACGCTACCAGAGCTCCTTTAGAGGACATTATACTGAGTGAAATTAATAAATCACAAAAGGATGTATATTGTAGGAGTCTAATGTTATAAAAATTTAAAAACAAAGGTTTTCTTGATAAAAGAAAAATTGATGGTGGTTAGAGCATGGGGTAGGAGAATTTATTCATGGGCTAGGCAGAAGACATGCCAACATGGGTGATAGATCAGGCAACATATGACAAGAGGGAGGTTAGCAGAGGAAAGACAAAGGTAGCAGGAGACACAGGGCGAAATGCGATAGTTCAAGTGAATAGATGGAAATACTGTTAACTGTTAGTACATGGAGGGGCTTACAACCATGTAATGAAGCAAAGTATAAGATCTGTTGAGAGGGAAAACTGATAATCTGCTCTGTAAACCTTCAGTCAATTCACAATAGAAGTTGTTGGTGGTGGTAGGGAAACAAACTACTCAATTCATAATAAAAAGCTTTAAAAAAAAAACAAAAACAAAAACCTTGAGTGGCCATCTAAGGAGCAACTATTGGTCTCTCTCCATTTGGCACAAAAAAGAGTGAAGAAAGTCAGACTCAAAGAAACAATTAGTCTAATGGACTAATTGATTATGTGAAGCATGGCCTCTACCCTAAGATCAGAAAAATTTGATGGTGTCTGACTAACAGTGATGATTGCTGTGAAGGGAATCACATTAGGAGGTCCTGGACAGAGTGAAAGGGAAATTCAGAACAAAAATCAACAACAAACCTAAGACAAGTCTTATTGAACTGATAGAAACAGCAGAACCCTGGAAACAGTGGCCCATAGACACCCTGAACACCTACAACTGCACCATCCCCACGCTTCAGTCAAATAATTAACCTTTCAGTCAAATAATTAACAAAACGACCCATGATGAACATACCTTTCAGAACAGTCAACCATACAGGACCAAAAGAGCAGCATTTAGCTACCATCACCCACCCCAAAAGCTTAGAAAGCATGAAACAGCTAGAAAAAAGAACAAATGGAAATAGGGAACATAAAGAAGTTGTGGCAAGAATACAATCACATTGAGAGCTTTGCAACTGATGCCATGAAAGAAAACAAATGTATAAATGGTTGAATGGAAAACGAATTCGCTTTTAAAACTTTTATCCAAACCACAGTTAGAAAAAAAAAAAAAAAAAAATCAAACTCTTTAAAAAAGAGAAAGGATTTTGCTAGAGCCTACACAGATCCCTTGTGATTTAAACTATTTATATAATATTTATAGTGATAAAAATATAATTGATGTGCTCTATAAATTGTGGATCAATAGATGGATGTCCACAAAGAATCATTAATAGCTCTTAATTCTTAATTATAGTTATTTGTGCTATGCAATAAATGAGTGTTTCCCATACTCTGTAAACCCTTATGCTGTTCTCTATTTGGCTAATTTATTAAGGGAAAATTACATTTCCAAAAATCAAAGCATTAAAATATGTCTGGGTCATTCAAATTGCATTCTCTGTGAACACAAGAAAATTTATCAAATGTACTGATTTTTTTTTTTTTTTGTTATATAAAATCTTTTCAAGTGACTCACATGGCATGCATACATTTAGAAAATACATACTTTAAGTATAATGAATCTGCAGTTCTTTACCTGAGTTTACTCTTGGGTTTATTTCTTTTATTTTAAAGACTTTCTATTAAAAGTTTCCAGCTGACTGCTCTCACAATACCAAACGTGCATACAAAAGTATTAATCCTTTTTACTTTGAATGCCATGTGCAGCTGTCTTTGAGGCATGGTTAAAGATTCTCATCTTTTGCTTTCAGGGAGAAGAGACCTTCCACATTGAAACTATGGAGTTTGCAAGGATTGGTGCTAAACTGCTAGCTGCTGGCAAGATGATTGATGAAAGATAAAAACATGTCTTCAGCTGAAAATTTGTCATGAATGAGAAATCTATACATATCTTCACCTGGATATTGATTTTCAAAGTTTTCAAAGTATCTAAGAAAATAGTTGCTATAGATTTACATTTCAGATGACCTAAAAATTACAAGAGTATCAAAATGATCTTTTTGCAAATTTAATTTTGTTAGACTACTTGAATTCTTTTCTTTATAGTAAGAAGGTAAGTTTATCATTTTTAGAAATAAAATGTCAGAATCAGTTTGAAAGTGCAAGGAAAATGGTGTGAGTTCCTTTTGAAACTAGAAAATTACTATTAGAATTAACATCTAAATATTAAAGTGGCATTTGGCTCCTGGCGTGGCACTGTAGGATCAGCACTGGACTGTGAACCACAAGGTCCATAGTTCAAACCCATCAGCCACTCCCTGGAAATCCTATACAGGGTTTCTGAGTCTGAACTGACTTGACAACACTTAACAACAACAACAAAGTGATATTTAAGCAACAGAAGTGCAGTTGACTTCTGACAAGTATAATTTAGTCCTTTGGTTCTGAAATTAATGGTGCAGCAATAGGACAGGAGGGAAAAATTCATCCATCACAAAAATCTCATTACAAAATGTGTTTCTTTAAATACTGACTTCTGACTCACAAAACCAAAAATAATTGCCTAATTTGTCTAAGATTAAGTTTTCTAATTTTGAGAAAATGGTATCTTTTGGGGGGAAACTACCCCTGAAAAATGAGCATTGTAGGGAATGCAAATATGATGTTACTTCAATGTGTAACTTAAAAATAAACAAAATTTGCATTTGAAGCACTAACACTTTTTAATCTTGAATCACCAGAAACACACTTGAAATTTGTATTTATTAACTCATTGCAAGAAAAAAAGCCAACAATGGGGCAAAGTGATGTGTCTTCTAAGAAGTTCTTAGGAAGGTGTTGGTATAGGATTGGGACTTTGTCAAGTAATTTGGAAAGGGTTTAAGATAGTTGAGCTTTGCTCTGGGATGGATGCTATTAAGAAAGCTGGGAAATAATTATTTTCTGGAAATCAAGAAGTTTATTGTGAAACTTAAACTGTGAGCTGCAGATTGATAAAGGGGTAGTCACTCATTTTAGAAGGAGGTGGAAGAGGTGATCGATCATTTTTATGGTTTGGACACTGTTTTTGTGTTCAGATATGCTTGTACAGTTGTCTTTTTGTGTGTGTATGTCTTGCTCGACCCTGGTAATATGATGGTGACCTACTTTGTGAAACTGTTAAATGTTAATCAGAAAAATATCATGGCCTGACTAGGAGTTCCAGGCCAGACCTGAAATCTCTGAGTAATACATTTAGACAACTGAAGTTTTTGTCAGAATTGTGACTTAAAAATCTTTCAGTTATGCAGTTTCAATCTATTTTGCAACCATGTTTATTTGATAATTTTATACAATAAATGGGTTTGCAAATATTAACACCAAAGTAAATTTACTAACCAAGAAGTGTTTTCATGATATAAAAATTTAATAATTTTATTGAGATACCATTGATAGGCAATAAAGAGCTTATACTCAAATGTACATTTTTTATAAAGTTTCATCATATGTATACACCTGTGAAATTATCTCCACAAATATGATGTCACCAAACAAGTAAAATCACTTTCAAAACAATATTTTCTAAACAAAAAAGTAGTCAGCTCATAAAAATTACTGTGCTCATTTTTCTATTTCTGTCACTTTTGAAGTTTTTCTCCAACAAAACTAAACTGGCTGGAATATAGCTCTACACATGATAATCACAAGAGAAAATAGTCAGCAGTAAGAGTTGATAGCAGAAATTTAACAAGCCAGGAATAATGTGATTTTTCTTTAAAACCCTGGTGAGAAAAATTCAGTACATATAATTAGTTACAGGTATCAGAAACTGTTTTTAACTGATTTAAGAAGTACAGAATTTGGGATTGTTCACAAAATCTCTTGGAATGCCGGAGATCAAGGTACAGAAATTGGCCTGGAGCAAGGAGACAGGAAAGTGACTAAGTCTCAACTATAAAATATTGTACAAAAAAAGTTTAGTGTATGCACCAGCTGAGGACTGGAAGACTCGGGTCACAGTTGCCCATCCCACTCTAGAAATTCTGACTCTGTTGGTCCTGAAGATTGGATGTTGCTAACAACCTAGGAGTCACTTAGCATCCCCTTGCTTCTTTCCATCAAAGTGTAGAGGAGATGCATATCTGAGTATCCAAGTCCAGGGCAAGTGGCTGTGTGGTGGCTTCAAAGGAGTAATGGAAAATGTGAGTGCCTGCCATTTTCAATCTTAAATGTTTGTAGCAAGATATGTTGCCCACTACGACACTGGGTGAATATTTCCCCATAGCAGAAATGGGCAATGAGTATAGGCTATGGACAGCAAATAACAAATGTCAGTAAAGACACTATCAAATATAACTAAAACACACAAACAGAAGAAAAAATAGACACTTAAGTGCATCAGAGGATTTTATCATAAGACTAAAAAGAGGACCCACAGACAGGGAAAAAGTGTTTGGCAATGAATATCAGACAAAGGAGTACTCTCCCAAATTTATATAACATGTCAACGCCTTAACAGAACAAGACAAATAACCCACCTACAAAATGGGAAGAGGATATGAACATACACTTCATTCAGGCAGCCAACAAACATATTGAGAAATGTTCACTATCATTAGCCACTGTTTGTTGTTGTTGTTGTGGTTAAGAATCATCGAGTTGATTCTGACCCATAGTGACCCGGCAAGGAGCAGCTGGTGAGCTTGAACTGCCAACCTTGCAGTTCAAACCGACTTTGCAGTCCAGCACATTAACCCACAGCACCACATGCAAATGAAAACAATGAAATATCATTTTACTTCAGTATTAATAGCTGTTAAGTTCCAAGAAACAGAAACTAACAAATGTTGGTGAGGGTGTGGAGAGATTAGGACCCTTGGACTCGACGGCACTTAACAACAACAACAACACTGCTGGTGGGACTGTAAAATGGTACAACCACTGTGGAAAATGGTATGGCACTTTCTCAAAAAGTTGGAGCTAGAAATACCATATGACCCAACAATCCCTCAACTTCATATATAGCCTCAAGAAATAGAAGCTGTGATGTGACTAGATATAAGCACACCCATATTCACTGCAACACTATTCACACAGCAAAAATATGAAGACAGCCTAAATGCTGTCGCCGGACTAGACTTTTCAATTACCAGATTCCAGGGACGTCTTTGTGTAACATTGTAGAATAAACACTGCACTGCTAACTGCAAGGTTGGTGGTTCAAACCCACCAACAACTCCTCTCTGAAATATTCAGAGTCTCTATGACTTGGATCTGACTAGACAGCACTTAACAACAACAACATAGAGTGTGGGTCCCTCTTGTCTCCCATGAAAGAAGAATTGAAGTGCCAAGACTACACAGTATAGCAAACAAAGAGGCACGTGTATCATTAGAGGTGTTGGGATGTTACTATTGAAAGTTCAGCAGGAAGGTAGCCAATCTATTAAGAGTTTCTAGAAAATTTGCATGCAAATAAACCACTCTTCGGTGGACTACATTCAAACACTCTACAGTGGATTACACCCCCATTTCATGCTATAAGGTAATGAACCACAACCGCAGTTAAAATCAACCAAGAAGAAATGTTTCTAATTTTCTCTGTCTTTCTCAAACAACACATCAGAGAAGCTAGTCCCAAAGAGACAATGCAATCTGGGGAAGCACAATGAGAAGCAGGAAGACTGTTTGTAGAAAGTGGTGATTTAAGCATAAAATTGAAGTTTTTAAAGGGGTGGGCAAATGAGTTAGTCTAGTAGAAACTTTAATGATCCCTTTCCAGTTGCCATCAAGGTAGCTATGACTCACTGCGTCCCCATGTGTTTCAGAGGAGAACCGTGCACCACAGGGTTTTCTGTAGATGATATTTCTGGAGATTGACTGCCAAGTCTTTCTTTGGAGGTGCTTCTAGATAGACTCTAATCTTTAATTTTTAGGTAAGCAACTAAGTAGGTACTGTTTATATCACCCAGGGAGTATCTTGACTCCCAGTACAGCCTATGTGCTGCTTGGTGCTTTATAGTCTCTTGAAATTGCTACCATTCACTCTTGTTTTCTTCTAACAGACTTGCTTGAGATTCCCTATTCTTTTTTTTTTTTTTTTTAACCTTTTTTTCTTTCTTCATAAAATTTTGTGTCATGTTGTTGTTGTTGTTAAATGCCAACGAGTCGATTCTGACCCATAGCAACCCTGTGTAGGGTTTCCAAGGAGTGGCTGGTGAGCTTAAACCACCAACCTTGCAGTTCAAACAACTTTACAGTGAGCATTAGCCCACAGCACCACACCAGGATTCCTTTTGTGTCATATACCCCTTTATATATTTGAAAATTGAGTAAAACTTTTGTTGAGATAAATCCCCTGGCACACAGCACCTTCTTGGATCCAATTTCAGGGCAGTTAAGAGATCCCTTAAGGACCACTATAGAGAATATTTGGGAATCTGAATACCCCAGTTTATGAAGATCATATTTTCTGTGCTGTTCTCTATACAAGTTGTTTTCATTTTATGCCCCTAGGGAGGAAATAAAAGAAAGTTATTTATTTATGTATTTTTTTTTATGGTAAAACAAGTAAGGTTTAGTGTAGATCAGATCTACAGCAGGCAGGGAAGACTGAGTGTCCTTCAAAGACTGCCTCCCTTAAGAGAACAGGAAGAGGATTTATAGGATTTGGGGACTAGTGTGGAGATCTGAGGACTTTCAAAATTTCATTGCTCTTATCACAAGTTGTGCTGATCCCTTATGGTAATGTCAGGAACTTCTTTAGTCCCATAATAGCCCTCAGGTGGGTGCTAAATACTAATTAACCTAAATGAAAGTACAGACCAAGGTTAGCACTAATGACCTCTCCTTAAAAGAGATAGTTACTTTCGCCAGTTGTGGCTTCAATTTTTCCTTCTTTCTTTTTTTTTTTTTTTTTTTCCTATAGGTTTCTCATTCTTGAGAAATAGGGCAATGTTCTCATCTGGCTGCTTCCTGCTGATTGGGGGTATAGATGAGCACTCATGAGGGAAACTGGCTACTGGGGGACTTGTCAGCCAATGGAAGTCAGTGACTCCTTGTTGGATTTGGTATCTTACTGAATTTCTGTGTCCTATCAGTCTGTAGAGGATACAGTACAAGTTGGTATGTGCAAAAACATTAGCTGCTTGGGTACTCTTAATTATGTCTCTTGTTACCTCAAGTAGGCAGGATGTTGTTGCTCAGTGCCATTGAGTCAATTCTGACTCAAAACAACCATGTCTAGGGTTTCTGCTCCTTGGAAACTGGTGAGTTTGAACCACCAACCTTGCAGTTCAAACCAACATTGTGGTCCAGTGCTTATCCTACAGCACCACACCAGCAGGATACACAGGTGCAAATTAGGATCACTGTGATCACAAGGAAGAGAAATGGAGTCACCAAGAGCCCCAAATAGGAAAATGGCCCTTTAGCCCTAATGCTATCTCTCCAGAAGTGTTGATGCATGCACAGCATATCTTATTGATGATGGCAGAGACACTGCCTGCTTTTGCAAATAAAAATGTCTATGATAGATTCTCCTGTTGGGGAGTTTTTCTTATTTGTGTGCTGCCTGCAGGAAGTAGATCAAAACTCACTTTCAAATGCACTCTGCTTCTAACTCAGGCAGTTTGTCTATCAGAAGTGCATGAGGTACTCAAGAAAAACTTCCATATGAACATTTAAACCTAGACACATAATGGAATTAAACTCTGCCTGGCTGGAGTCCATCAGGAAAAATGTATTCAGGTTTAGTGCTTTAAAGCATTCCCTCCTCATGAGAAGAGATTGAAGGCAATCATATGGATAACTAAAAGCTGGACTTTGCTGAGTGCCTAGATGTTGGCTATGTTTGTTGTTAAGTGCCTTTGAGTCATTTCCAACTCAGCAACCCTATATAGGGTTTCCGAGGAGTTGTTGGTGAATTTGAATTGTCAACCTTGAGGTTCAAACTTACCTTGTGGTCTAGTGCTTATCATACAGCACCACACTAGGATTCCAGATGATGACTATAGCAAGCTCTATAAACTCACTCTGATCTTTCACCAGATTCCAACAGATCTCTTCACCAAGGCTGCAAACAGGAGTATGGAATGCCCATTAAGCTTACTGTAGAACTGAGCAGAGCCAAATGTACATCACCTTGGTCATGGTCACCTCTTTCCCTCTAACATGCTGACTGTGAAGGCCCACTATAAGCTGAATGCAAATTAGAAATATTATTAAAGATGGCCTAACCCATGTGATGGAGTCCTGATGTGGTGCTGTGGGTTAATGCGGTAGACTACAAAGCTAGTTTGATTCACAAAGCCTGCATTGTAAACTCACCAGTTGCTCCTTAGAAACCCTATACAGGGTTGCTATGGGTTGGAACCAACTCGACGGCACTTAATAACAACAACCCATGTGATGATTTGTTCCATGGGAAACATATTTACTTATTTGTTTCAAACAGCACTAACTCACTAAGGTAACGAATTAGTCCACAAAATCCTAAGGCAAGTAACAGAAAAGAAAAGGATATGAACATAGCTATTAAACTTACAGCTTTTACCAGTCCATAAACTGAAATTGCCAAGGTAAGGCAACCCTAAAAATAATAGAGATTTGAACAAAATTAATTGACCTGAGAAGTTCAAGACCTTGGATATAGTCATGTTCTATTCCTGCCCGCTAGGGCACGTTTGCTCTAAATCTAACATGAAAGTTCTCGTTCCTTCAACCTGTGACAAATATGCTTAAAGTTAAACACAGCAAAGCAAGGTTAATTTTAACAGGGTTTCAATTGAGTTTTTCTGTTATCCCTTTCAACATATAACATTTTGGGGTGAAATCAGGTATGCTTAAAGATCAAATCTCTCTCACCTATGAAAAATACATGACTAGCAATGTAATATAAGGTTAAGTCCTCTTACATGGGGTCTATCTAAAACATTCCAAATGTTCTTTCCAACATCTCCCTCTATTAATAGTCATGAGTCACTTTCTTAAAACCAGGACAAACTACCCAGAAAAAGAAAGAAAAAAATGTATGTGTACTCTGCCACGTATACACATCAGCCCTAGCTGATAATGAACCTTCACAGAAATTCCTTGATCACCACTGAGAGAAAGCTCTTAGGTTGTAACATAAGTTTCCATTTCCCAAGTGTCATGTTCCCCTAAAAAGAAAGCAATCACCCTGTCTTCCCAGACACCCCATCACCACTGCTCGGCAACCTATTCAAGACAACCGCGACCTCCCCCACCACCCCTCTTACTCATGCTGCCGGATAAAAGTGCCTAGCCTGTACAAGAAGGGGGTCTTTGACTTAGGACAGGGGCGTGTCCCAGATTTATCCAATAAACCTGTCCTTGTTGTTGAGGTCACTCTCTCTTTTTGATTCCTTTAATAACCATGTTAACCTTGACTCTGACAACCACCACTATAGAACAAAACCACATCGGAGGAACCACTTGGGCTCTTGGAAAGTCTACTCCAGTGTTTTCCAGTCAGAACTGAGCAGTAGGCATCTCCCAGGACAACTGGCACAAGCGCTGCAAACCGGGGGCAAAAGGAGGCCCTACCACAAGAAATGGAAATATGAACTGGGACCCCAACTACAAAAACTAAGATTCCCCCACCCCACCCGGGGACTGCATACATACAGTTGGTATTAGGGGAGGTAAGAAGAAGTACCTAGCCTTAAGCCTGAATGTGGAAACTTCTGGGGTTCTGAGTGTTGGTCTCAGAAAACAAAAATCATTAATGTTGTCTACAATGCATCCAATATTGAGCTGGTACACAACAAGACCCTGGTAAAGAACTGCATTGTGCTCCTCGACAGCACATCCTACCCACAGAGGTATAGTACAGTTCCACTATGCACTGCCTCATAACTGTAAGAAGGGAATCAACCTGACTCCAGGAGAAGAAGACATGTTTAACAAAAAGCAGTCAAAGAAAATTCAGAAAAAAATATGATAAAAGGAAAAGGAATGTAAAAATTAGCAGTTTTCTGCAGGAGCAATTCTGCAGGGCAAGCATCAAGACCAGGCCAGTGTGGCCGAGCAGATGACTATGCTAGAGGGCAAGGAGCTGGAGTTCTAGCAAAGGAAAACCAAGATCCTGGAAGGCAAGTAAATCTTACTTCCTCACACCAAGCACAGGTATTAAAGGTGTTGATTCTTAAAAAAAAAAAAAAAACTCCAGCTGAAGCTGGATCCCCTCCTGAGGTCAGAGTTTAAAATGTGCTGCAATTAAGACCATTGCTCAATTAAGACCATTCTATAGACTTTCCCTATGGGTCGGAACTGACTCAACAGCACTTAACAACAACAACATAGACATTCTGCAATAACTTTGTCTTGGAGACCAAACAAAATGAATACCAATACATAGTGTTTCAACTACAAATGATCAGTGCAGATTTATTTCCATTAGAGTCTAGTTTGTTTCTCTAAATAAGCAAACATTGAAAAGAGCACAGAGCTCCGTAGCCCTCTGGATCAAGATCACCTCACCGTATACATTAAAATGGCCTCTAGGCAAAGATTTCCTTGTAATGTAAATGAAGCAGAGCAGAAAACCTAACATTAGGCCAATGGTCTGAAACAATCCACAAAATCAAAACCTGAAAGACCTTGTACAAAGAACAGCAAAGAAGAGAGGACTTTGTCTCTATTTAAACAGTAGCTGAGTCCTGTTGTGGTGCAGTGGGTTAATGCTCTGTACTGCAAAGTTTGTTTGAACCCTAATGTTGGCGGTTTGAAGCTCAGCAGCTACTCCTTGGAAACCCACTATGGGTCCAAATGGATTAAGGGCCCTTAAGAACAAGAACAAGCAGTAACTATTAACAGCTTTATTCTGTGAACCTAGGTTGTATTGAACATAAACATAAAAAACACTTATCTATTAAAAACATGAAAGAAAATCTTTTTTCTTAAGACACAGAATTTAAAAAAAAGCTTACTGCTATTTCACTCCATCAAATCATAGTTTAAACTTTAGTCTTTTCTAGTTATGGTTATTATTATCTTCTTAAATCTACCATTAAAAGTTTTAATCTGAGAGTTATGGATCAAAACTCATTACTTAGACAAATTAGGAGAAAAATAGTTTCTTAAACCTAGAAAAGCAGAACCTTAAGATACTCATAATATTTCCATTTAAAAACCCAGTGGTTCATCTCTGGTTTTGATGACTTTTGGATTAATTGTAGTTAGTAATCCCTGTCACCTTCCAGAGTTCTGGAAATCTTGAATTTGTCTGGTAGGTTCATCAATAATATTAGTCCTTTCTGCAAGTCCAATATAATCCAGTTGTCTTTTGGAAATTTTGCATTTCATTTGGTCAGTAGGGCATGTTAAATGGGGGCTGTTAGTCATGCTGTAATAATGTCAGTAGAGTAAAGGAAAAAAATAACAAAAAACCCCCAGAAGCTTGGACAGAGCAAGCTCTCAGCACAAAGTGAAACAGATAAATTATATTCATCTTAAAACTCAAGCATATGAAACATATAGAAAACACATAGAAATCAGTGTTTTTTGTTTTATTTTTGCATACATTAACTCCAGTATTATTAACCCAACTGATAATGACTCCACAAAACTTTTATTTTGTTTTTCCCCAGAGGATTACAACTGAAAAACTCTCAATTAAGATGAATCTAGGATGCTTGTCCAATTATATTATTCCTGGTGTGGTGTTGTGGGTTAATGAGCCAGACTGCAAAGCCATTTCAACTGCAAGGTCAGCAGTTCAAGCTCACCAGGTGCTCCTTGGAAACCCTATACAGGGTTGCAGTGGGTCAGAACTGACTCAACAGCACTTAGCAACAACAATAACAACAACAATGCACACAGCTAAATCAGAACAAAACTGGATTGTGTTAAGGCTTCAATAACTCAGAAATACATTCCTGGAGATTCTACTCGAACATCACACTCTCAGGACATAATATAGTTGTTTCTTTCCCTGAATGATGAACCAGAAAAAAACTAGAATAAAACCGTAAGTAAAATACAGGAAGAGTAGGTTTTAAAATGATAATCTTATGTCTGAAAAGCCTCAAGGATGATTTTAAAAATCAGAAAAGCTTTACAGTGGAAAAGAAATTTCCCAAATTCCTGGGTATCAACTAGACTTTTGTTTCCAGACTTCCCCGCCAGATCCATTCACCAACCTCTTCATGGGATTTTCACCCTTTTTGGACTTTTCTCACAGGACTTTTACTTTTTCTGGAAGGGAATCTGCCACCTCACTGGCCATTACAGCTAACCTAAGGGTCAGCAGTTCAAATCTACTAGCTGTTCCACAGGAGAAAGAAAAGGTTTTCTTCTCCCATAAAGATTTACAGCCTCGGAAACCCTGTATAGGGTCACTATGAGTCAGAACTGACTCCATGGCACATAACCACCACCACCACATAAAAAAACTTGCCCCCATCAAGCCATTAAAGGACTATTGGGTACCCAATGTAAAAGAGACAGAGCAGCTTTCTTCTAACAAAGGAAGAAGCTAAACAAATAGAAATATAGACCTGTTGAAATGAAAGTAATTCATTTATTCTCTGAAATGTTAAGATAATTTAACCCATATGCACATGCATGTTGAAAAAAAAGTTAGAATAGATTTTAAGACATGCCTAAGTTGATACCATCAAGAGGCAAAATCATACTTTTATAAATGTTACTTTAGAATGCCTTATTATGTATCAATTTGAGTAAATGATTTTTGTACAAAGCACCCTTTAAGTGAAATGCATATAAATTTCATGAAGGGAAACCAGGACCTATGTTTCTAAGAATAAGATTAAACAGTCTAGGTGTGGTGCTGAAGGGTAAGCACTGGACTACTAGCAGCAAGATCAGTAGTTCAAACCCACCAATTTGTTCCTTGGAAACCCTAAATAGAATTGCTATGAGTTGGAACCAACTCAACAGCACTTAACAGAATATCCTCTTACGATCATAAACTATTTTTTTAAACAACATAACATAAAATAAAGCAATACACATTATTGTTTTTAAGTGTCATTGAATCAGTTTTGACACATACTGACTCTGTTTAGGGTTTCTAAGGAGCCACTAGTGAATTTGAACCTCCGCCCTTATGGTTCAAACCAACTTTGTGGTCCAGTGCTTTATCCCACAGTGCCACACCATACACATACACATATATAAATAGCTATATACTGATTGAAAGGAGATGGGGATAGCATTCATGTGGCACAATAGTGAATAATTGCTATCAGGACTGACTGTGAGGGTTGGAAATATAAAGGTAGATGTTCTGTAGCAAAAGGAGGGGAGTGGTTGACTTTGCAGTACAGGAGCGGAGGTCCCTGGGACCATGGAAGAAGAAGAGCAGAGAGTGGGACCCTTCCCAGAGAAGCAGTGAAACCAGAGATGGAGGCAGAGATAATGACATGGAGAGATAGATGGATTGGAGACTCTAGAACCAGAGAGGGAGAGTAGCTGTGTGCTGCCGACCAGAGGGCAGGCTTGCAGGGTATACCCATTAGTTGGTTGATGATGCATGGAGGGGATTGTAACCATGGCAATGAAACCATATTTGATAGAAAACGAATGTCAAGCTAATGTTCTCCCATGTAAACTATCACATAATTCACAATAAAACATTTTTTAAAAATTAACAAGTAAAAAAGAAGGAAGAGGATGAATGGAGCATGAATTCCCTACCTAGCAAAGCAGTGGCAGAGTTGATGGCATGAAGACACAGCAGCTGCATGCTCTAAGCCAATGAACTGAGGAAAATCGTGTGTCTATGGCAGGGTGTTGACTTGCAGAATGTGCCCTTATAAAATGTAAATGAATTAAAAAAAAAAAAAAAAAAACAGAGACTCAAAACCAAAACACAAAGTATCTAGGATTATAATAAAATGCCTCACACAAAGTTAACTCATTCATACTCCATATGGGACAGACCCTTATGTTTCTCTCCTACCTAGAAAGGATTTAAGAACTCTTTCAACCCTTAAAGGACAATAGGGATTCCATATTGTGGTGCTTTATTTTAAATGATAAGGAGCTCTGGTAGCATAGTGGTTACGAATCCAATCGGGCTGCTAATCTCAACGTCAGCAGTTCAAAACTACCAGCTGTTTTGTGGGAGAAAGATGTGGCTTTCTGTTCCCATTGAGTCGGAACTGACTCCCAGGCACATAACAAAAACAACAATTTAAACTGATAAAGCTTTTACTTCCAAAGTGTTAATTCCCACCAAGTGATTAGGTGGGACCATGCTAATAAGGTATTGTTGATGTTTAGTGCTGGCATTGGTTCATTTTGCCCTCTAGCTAGGTTTATAAGGAGCTGTCTCCGAGGCAGAGCCAGAAGATCCCAGCATCTTCAAGAAGGAAGAGCATGAGTGGAGCATGAAACGTCAAGAGGTGGCAGCAGAGACAACAAAAGAGACTAGAGCAGACATGACTGCAGAGGCGGTGGAATGGAGAGACAGAACAACTTCTAGGCCTATGGACAGAGTAAAGATGAGTGCCGATGGGCAGAAGACTGGCTAAAAGAACTTTGTAACACATGTTCAAGCAGGGTAGAGTCCAATGGAGCACATGGCTGAGAGGTTGAAAACAAGAGCGAGGTGTACCTTCAGAATGGCAAACAAGAGGCGTTTCTGACAGAACTGCTGCGTCCTGAGCTGATTTTCATCCTGAATTGCACCCTGTTTCTTCCCTAATACACACCATAATGGTGAGTATTGTTATGAGTTCTGTGTTGCTATTGCAATGGATCATCGAACCCAGGTGAGAAGCAGAGAGTGCTGTGGGAGGAGTGTTTGGTATCAGAATAGGGTAAAGAAGGTGGAAACAGGTCTGACCTCTGCTTCATAGGAATCACCCTTGAGTTGATTTTGAGTTTGATTTTCTTTTCCTCTTGTGAAGCCATGGGAAATCAGACATGGTCCCTACATGGTTTTGGTGTGGCGCTGTGGGTTAATGTGCCAGACTGCAAAGCCATTTGAACTGCAAGGTCAGCGGTTCAAGCTCACCAGTCACTCCTCGGAAACCCTGTATAGGGTCGCTATGGGTCGGATCCAACTCGACAGCACTTAACAACAACAACAACAAAAGATAGTAAATGCAAAACCATCTTTTAATTTGCCATAAGT
Organism: Chrysochloris asiatica; assembly: GCF_000296735.1. Taxonomy (NCBI): domain Eukaryota; kingdom Metazoa; phylum Chordata; class Mammalia; order Afrosoricida; family Chrysochloridae; genus Chrysochloris; species Chrysochloris asiatica. Next base: position 11,842,724 of record NW_006408602.1, on the reverse strand, counting down.
CAACTGTCTTAATTTGTCCCAGTTCAGAAGTGCCACAGAAAGAGGATCCATCTTCCCCGCTGACATTCCCAGCCTTGCTTACTCACCATATGCTGGCTCGCCATTGGAGACCTGCAGTGCCTCAACAGGTTAGACTCTTGTTCATGACCCCTTCATCTTACTCATTCATTTCTTATCTCAGGGTCTACAAAAGCAGTTCACTCTGGACAGGTCACTTTCTTGCCAAAAGTTGTTGTGGAAAAGTGACTGGTAAGTCTGAACAGCAGGTCTTGAAGTTAGCAGTTCAGTGCTTATGCAACAATGGCACATCAGGCCTACTATATCCCCATATGTTCTGCGATTATTCTCAGAGGAAGTGAACCTCTTGTTCATCATTAGTAGTGCAATCTGAGTGGGATTTACTGTGGGTTTCAGAATGGACCCTTATTGATTTAATCCAAATTGCATATCTTTTTCCTTTAAACTCAGATGAGCACATGGCTTTAAAAAGGGCAGTGCATAAAAAGGAATGCAATGCCTTTTCTGAGAGCTACTGAAAACAATTATCTTTTTCCCTCTGGATGCTGCAATGTGTTCTAAAAAGACTGGAATTGCTGCAGTCCTTTTTTGCCTCATTTAAAGCAGTAGAGTGTTGGGAGCAAAATCCACAAAACAAAATCCACTGCCTTCCAATCCATTCCAACTCAAAGCAACCCTATTAAACAGAGTAGAACTGTTCCTTAGAATTTCTGGAATTAAATCCTTATGGAAGCAGACAACCTTATCTTGCTCCCACAGACCAGCTGACGGATTGGAATCATTGACCTTGCAGTTAGCAGCACAATATTTAACCCACTGAACCACCAGGTCTCTTTGAGAGCCACCATTTGCTGTTCTTAAGTGCCATTGAGTCAGTTCCAACTCATAGAAATCCTGTATAGAGTTTCTAAGAACAGGCTGGTGGGTTTGAACCAAAAATATTGCAATTAGCAGTGCATTGTTTATCCTATAGCACCACACCAAGACTCTACCATGTTGTTGTTGTTGTTAAGTGCCGTTGAGTCGGGTCCAACCCATAGCGACCCTGTACAGGGTTTCCGAGGGTGTAAATCTTTACGGGAGTAGAAAGCCTCATCTTTCTCCCGCGGCTCTACCATAAAGTATGTTTAAAGATGTGACTACAACTGGTTGTCTCAAGATCTAATTATTTTGTCCAGATCTGAAAAAATACCAGATTATTTAATTCAGGTTGAACTTTTTTACTTTTTATGTATTGATTTGCTTTTATAAACAAAGATTCCAAAAGGAAAGACATGGATCAAAAGAAAAGTTGTATCTCTGGTAAATAATAGGTCTTAGAGTTTCCACTCTCAGAGGAAAAGATAATAAGAGAAAAGAAACAATTTGCCATCCAGAGAGAAAAATAATGATAAAAATAGGCTTCTATGAAAAAGAAAAAAAAAGCTACAATGAATCTGGACATTATTTGAGTGGTTGAATAAACCATCAAGATCAAGAATGATAAATCACTGGCCGTCAGTGTAGAAAAGACACATATGTGAAAATCAGGTTAAAGCATTGTCATAATTTTATGAAAATGAGTTTTGGTGTTGACTTGCTAATGTATATATTAATGACAACTCCATTTAAAGTAGGTTGTTTTTGTTGTTATTGTTCACCACCTTGGAGGTGGTTCAAACTCATAGCAACCCTGTATAGGGTTTCTGATGAGCAGCTGGTGAGCTTAAAACACCAACTTTGTCATTAGCAGCCCATTGCTTTCCATACAGAACCATACCAGGTTTACATTTTAAGTACAGGAACAAAGAAACTAAGCAAAAGAAGAGGTTTTACCTAAAGGACATGAATGTCACGAGAATTCAAGAATAGTTAGATAACTGGGCTCCAAAAATAAATCAAACCAAGAGCTTATTAAGATTCAGCGCTACTATCTTTGCCTTTCTCTGCACGTCTACTTCATTCCTCCCATATCCTCTGAAGAACTTTCTTATGCTACTCCTTTGCTCCTATTCCAAAATCCTTTGGAAGAAGATTCTAATTGGCCCAGTTCATGAGGCTCAATGTGGACCAATTAACTGTAATATGATAGAATATCATATATTCTAAGCATATATTGAACATTTACTTATTTGTTGTCATGACATTCCTGACAAGTGGGGCAGAGACAGCAATCCAACTGGAGTCCTGGTGTGGTCCTGTAGGATAAACCCTAGAGCATAAGGTTGGTTTGAACTGAAAAGTGGGCAGTTCAAGTTCACCAGCTGCTCCTCAAAAACCTTATACAGAGTCGCTATGTGGCAGAGTCCTGGTGTGGCACCATAGGATAAGCATTCAACTTCCAGGTCAGTTTGAACCCCAAAGTCAGCAGTTCTTACTCACCAGCCACTCCTTGGAAACACTATACAACATCGCTATGAGTCAGAACCATCTCAAGAGCATATAACAAGCAGCAATATGAGTCGACCTGACTTGGTGGCACTTAGCAACAACAACAACACATTCTATTAGAAGAAGCAGAGACTGCCATGTTGTGTTTTAAAGGGATTGTTTTTCAAATTTTACCTATGGTACTATGATTTCTGATTGTGGATTTTCATTTCTACTCTCATTGTGCCTGACTAGGCAGCTCCCATCTTCTCATTGCTCCAGCCTGAGAAAAGAAGACACGCAAATTTCTGACATTGTCTTGTTTGTTTATCTGGGCTTAATGGTGGCATGTAAACTCAGACTCAGTGCTATGAGGTGACTTGAAAGTCAGTCCATCAGAGAAAAGTGCTTATGGACAATTGCTGCAGAAAAGTACATAGTTTTTCCTTTGATGTGTTTTCTCTTGGGTTTTAAATAACTGAGACTATTAGAGAATAGACTCCTACTCATGTCAGATATTATTATACCTCTGGTAAGCATTTCGAAACTAACAGCTGTTCCGTGGGAGAAAGATGAGGCTTTCTGCTCCCGTAAAGATTACAGCCTCGGAAACCCTGTACAGACAGGGTCGCTATGAGTCGGAACCAACTTCACGGCACGTAACAACAACAATAATTTTAATATAAATATGTCTAAAATTACCTAAGGAGCTCTGGTAGTGTAGTGGTTAAGAATCGGGCTGCAAACCACAAGGTCAGCAGTTCGAAACTACCAGCTGCTCCGCGGGAGAAAGATGAGGCTTTCTGCTCCCGTAAAGATTACAGCCTCGGAAACCCTGTATAGGGTCGCTACGGGTCGGAACCGACTCGACGGCACTTAACAACAACAACAACAACAAAATTACCTAGTGCTGTCTTTTCTCACTTTTAAGGGCACTAAAAGTCCCAATTTGAGTCATTGATTTTAGGAGAAGGTCCTTTTTTGTCGGTTTCAGTTTCTTGTAGTTTTTTTTAAAACATTTCTATTATTTGTGGTCCCCAATTTATAACATCATTCATCTGTCTTCCCACTATGTTTGTAACCCTGTGTCTGTTCTGCTGTTTTTATAAGACACCATCTACAATTCAGTAAGTTTAGGACCCACTGTACTCTGATGTGAGATCATTAACATTACAAAAAAGCCTTTATTTCCTGAGTCAAATTTACAAGCAGAAGCTTTAGAACTTAAACATGTATTTGAGGGAAGAGGACACAATTCAATCCATAACAGTCAATTTCCTAAAAGTTTCACTTTGTATTTCACACTATTTTCTATTAAAATTTATTGACACTCTTTTCACATTGTATTTCACAAACAGCATTTTCTATTAAAGAAAGAATATTGTGTTTAATGTATGTTACATTTAACAACACTTTAAAAATATGATTTTCTTCATTATCAATTGACATTTCCTCTTAATCTCAAACTCAACATTTTATGCCCTCCCACTTAAGACAAAGTGTCTGAGGCATGCAGTGCATAATTCACGCATTAGCCTAAACTGGAGATCTTTCTATGCCCTAAAGGGAAGTGCTAACATATCTGATCTGATTTCATACTTTTTACACAACTGTGCTGGTCAGAAAAGAAAATGATACAATTTTCTGCAGAACTAAATTCTCAAAAATGTTTCTTCAAGCCCCAGCAAATCTTAATGGTCAAATCATACACACTAGAAAACAGGAGTTTAAAATAAAAATGCTGACAAGCCCTTAACTGCAACACTTTGAATGATGCTGCCATAATGTACTATTTTAGATGTGTTCCTTAAAGCTTATTGCCATTGGTGAGTCTATAAATTTCTGAATTAAACTTCAACTGCTTATAGCTTAGACTTTTCAATTAAATTTCTTCATACATTCCTTAGAGAAATCTAAGCTGCAGCAGCTGGCATACATAAATAAATTAGGATATACTAAACAACTTATTTCAGGTCTGAAATATATTTCTATATAGGAGATTATGTGTTTAACTTGTCAATAATTGTTTTGCCTGTTTCATATTAAATAATATTGTCTATTCCTTATAAATGGAGTCCTGGTGTGGCACTGTGGGTTACTGTGCTAGACTGCAAAGCCGCCTGAACTGCAAGGTCGGCAGTTCAAGCTCACCAGCTGCTCCTTGGAAACCCTATACAGGGTCGCTATGGGTCGGAACCGACTTGATGGCACTTCACAACAACAACATTCCTTATAAATGATAAAAAGAACAGTAAAATGAATAAAGAACAATGTTCTCTGAACCTGAAACTAGGTGATTTTGAAATTATGAAAGCCTGTGTTAACTTTAAAATATTTTTAAATGTATTTTTAATATATTTTGCTTTATCCTACTGATTAAGATGGTAAATAATAAGACGAGTTTTTTCCCTTCATACTATAATTGACAGTAATGTACTTCTGTAAATGTATTGGAATAAAATTGATTTTACTATCCATGCAGCCCTTTTCTAAGAGGGGCATTTAGAGGATGTAACTTTTTTGTAGTTCATGTTGACGTATTAATAGGTAAGCTTTTCTTGTTAAATGAAGATGGTTAGTTCACATTACTGCTCAGGGATTCTGAATGTGAGGAAAGGAGAGAGTGAACAGCATGACGAATGTCCTTCCCAGACTCTTTAACAAGATTGATTGAGATTTTTATTTTCACTTTTATAACTCCAACTAGAATTTCATCTTGAACCTCATATACTATGGTCTTTAGAATTCTCAAGATTGAACTTCTTGGAAACCCATCAGTATGTTATTTCTGTAAATATCATAAAACTATATATGATTTTTTTTTTTCATTTTTATCTGTGGTCCTAAGCAAGTATTCAATAATTGAAAAAATATCCTAAATTAGTTATATAACGATACACAGAAGAAAGTATAATGCTTAAATATTTAAATAAATCACTTTAAATAACATATAATCTAAAGATTTTAGGAATATAAAAATCACTTGTTTCAATCATGCCAGTTTTGTCCATATTAACAAAGTAGACAAATGACTTCATATTGCCTTACTTATTTTGCAGTAAGAGGCTTTCAAATATAAGCAGCTTGAAATGGAAATGGACCTAATTGAGAAAAAATTAAAAAAATAAAAATCACCAAAAAGTTGGCAATATGTGTATTGTTCTTATAAAACAACTTCCTTATCTGCTACTTACGCTGTATTCTGACATTTTTTTATTATTATTAAATATATTTTGGTAAATTTTATGAGTCATAGTAATGTTTTGTAGAAGCAGATATCCAAATATGATGCATTATTCAGAGGCAACATTTTAAGTCGGGATGTGCAAATGAGATCTAAATTTTGTGAACAAACATTAAACCTATGGGGCCTCAAAGTTAACAGAGCTATTATCAAGAGTATCCTCTGTAGAATATAAGAGAGTATTAAAGAAACAGCTTCTCTCTTGAACTACTCATTCAGTGAATTTAATGAGAGAGATGTGCAAACTGTATTAGATATAGCGTCATTGAAGGACCACCCATGTGTAGAAAAGATAGTTCAACTGCTGAGTTTCCTTTTACACGTTTAAGTTGTTGTCTTCCAGGGTGTAGATAATGTGATTAGCCTAGGTATTTAAATAACGAGGTAAATTGAAAACATTACCCAGACCAATCTGTTTTATCATTTTACCTTCTCAGTAAAGCCTACAATATACAACATGTGTTGAATCTATTAACTATCTTTTTATGTGTTTTGTTAGAAAGAAGTACATACTGTGATAGTTTTGGAATCTATGCCAATAGGTTGTTGACTGTGATTAAGTTATAGCCACAGTTTCAGAAAATCTCTGGAGCTTTTCTTTGTGAATTTCCCTCCCATGTCAAGAAAAATGCTGTCTCCTTAAGGTGAATAAGTGCTTAAACTAATTTGTACTATCTTGATACAAAGGTGATAGAGCTGGTTTTCACCTCTCTCATATTATCATTTCGTAAGACTGCTATTCACAGTTCTTCCATTTCCTTTCTCTATATTTGTCTATCTGTATATCTATCTATCACTGTATATCTATACAACCTGCCTTGCTGAAAACAAAGAGAACCAAAAATATTTACTAGTGAAGATAAAAGACCATAGCCTTTGGTATGGGTTGCACCTCAATATAAAGATAAACATATCCTCACCACTGGACCAATAAATAGCATCATGATAAATGGAGAAAAGATTGAAGTTGTCAAAGACTTCATTTTGCTTGAATCCATTATCAACATTCATAGAAGAAGCAGTCAAGACAACAAACTAATCAAATTCCATTAGGCACATCTGCACAAGATCTTTTCAAAGTGTTGAAGAGAAGAGATGTAGGTTTGAGAACTAAGGTGGGCTGGACCCAAGCCCTGGTGTTTTCAGTCACCTCATATACATATGAAAGTTGGACAGTGAAAATGCATTTGAATTATGGTATTGGAGAAGACTATTGAAAGGACCATGGCTGCCAGATAAACAAGCAAATCTGTGCTGGAAGAAGTGTAGCCAAAATTCTCCTTAGAAGCCAGGATGGCTTTGGACATATTATTAGGGGGTACCAGTCCCTGATAAAATGGAATGTCAGCAAAAAATAGAAAGGCATCTCCTCCCCTCTCCACAGTGAGATGGGTTGGCATAGTGGTAGCAATAGTGGGTTCAAACATAACCGTGATTGTGAGGCTGGCTCAGGACCAGTAAGTGTTTCATTCTGTTGTGCATAAGGTTGCTACGAGTCAGAACTGACTAGACAGCATCTAACAACAGCAACAATAAAGCCAGCTAGCTATCTACTTGCATAGACACAGTTGAGTTAATCTAATCATGGACTCGCTATTATTGTTGTTGTTAAGTGTTGTCAAGTCGGCACTGACTCATAGTGACCATGTTTCCGAGGAGTGGCTGGTGAGTTTGAAACTGACCTTGTGATTCAAACTGACTGTGAGGTCAAGTTCTTATCCTAGGGCACCGTGATGCATGGGTTTAAGCATTGGATTGCTAATCACAAAGTTGACAGTTCAAAACCCCATCAGTTACTATATGAGAGAAAGGTGAAGTTGTTTGTTTCCATAAAGATTTACAGTCTCTGAAATCCTATGGAGCAGTTCTACTCTGTATTACAGGGTCACTGTGGGCCAGAATTGATCTGACAGAAGTGGATTTGGTCTAGTTTGGTTTGATTATTAGGTGATCCTAAGGACTTAGTGTTAATTTTGTTAAGTATAATCATGTTATTGTGACTACATAAGAAAAAAGTTTTAAAATTTTACAGCTGTACTATACACTGAAGGAGCTCTGATAGCGTAGTGGTTACGAATCGAGCTGCGAACAGCAAGGTCAGCAGTTCGAAACTACTAGCTGCTCCGTGGGAGAAAGATGAGGCTTTTTGCTCCCGTAAAGATTAACAGCCTCGGAAACCCTGTGTAGGGTCGCTATGAATCGGAACCAACTCCACGGCACTTAACAACAACCTATACACTGAAACATCTGGAGATAAGGGTAGCAAAACAAAACAAAACAAAAAACCAGGACCATGATATGGCTAGGTTATTCCATAAGAGTTGCTTCATTCATATCCCAAAGCAGATTCTTTAAATGTCCATAATGTACAAGCTCTGAGCAGACACTATTGTCTTTATAACATAACTGTTTTATCACTGTGCTACCACATCATATGCCTGCACTGTAATAATATGTGATCTGCCTATGCTTCTCTAAAACCTGTGAAATCTCATCCTCTTATCTTGAGACTTTTTCTCCTAATCGCCAATTGCATCATTCTCTCTACAGTTTATTCAACAATTCTTGATTTTCCCTTTCCTTTCTTGGAATACCTTCTTAGTGACCATTGATTGTCACAGATGCACTTGTTGTGCTAACCCAATTTTCCCTTTCCAAGTCAGGTCAGAGACAAGTGGTCGTTGCTCTGACAGAACTGGATCTGGACTTGATTCATTGCTACAAGCAGCACCTACATTCTTTTTCCTTGCCATTGTATCTACTACTGAGAACAGAAACCAAGGAATTGTATGTCTCGTCCTTTCCTTAGTGGTGGTGATGGTAGTTGTGTGCTGGTGTGCTGACCCTTTCCTTATCACTGTATTTTGATATGCATCCAACTAGCTAATTCATCAGGAGTTAAATCCACATCTGCCAATAAATACTATATCCCACGAATAGTTTTCATCTTGGGTAAGTGATTACAATATCACAGTTTCTTTAATCCATGGATGATTTTTTGTTCCACCCAGAAACCAAAGACATTTCATTCTCCCATTTATCCTGCTTCTCCCAAAACCACATATTACAGTGAGTCAGGGCCATTGAAGGAGCCCCACAGTTTTGACACAAATTGCATGAAAAATTTATTTTAGAAACATCAGCAGGAGTGCAGGGCAGCTGTATTTCTATGTTATTACACTTCTAGCCAAATTTCATTCTGCTATGCATTGTACATTTTAGCCTCTATGCCTGTGATTATGTTAATGAGTCAGGATTAAGGTAGACCTAAGGAGCTCTGGTAGCATAGTGGTTATGAATAGGGCTGTGAACCGCAAGGTCAGCAGTTCAAAACTACCAGCTGCTCTGTGGGAGAAAGATGGGGCTTTCTGCTCCTGTAAAGATTTACAGCCTCAGAACCCTGTACAGGGTCACTATGAGTCAGAACCGACTCCTCGGCATAAAACCACCAATCACCAAGTAGTAAGGGGCTAGAGTCCTGGTGTGGCACTGTGGGTTAATGTGCTGGACAGCAAAGTCGGTTTGAACCTCAAGGTCACTGGTTCAAGGTCACCAGTCACTCCTCAGGAACCCTATACAGGGCCACTATGGGTCACAACCAACTCGATAGCACTTAACAATAGCAAGGAGTAAGGGTAGTCTTGGTGTGACACAGTAGGATAAGCACTCCACCACAAGATCGGTTTCAACTGCAAGGCCAGAGATTCAAACTCACCAGCTGCTCCTCAGAAACATTATATAGGTTATTCCATAAGATTTGCTTCATTAATATCCCAAAGCAGATTCCTTAAATATCCATAGTGTACAAGCTATGAGTCAGAACCAACTCAGCACTTCAAAACAACAACAAGGAGTAAGGATCAAGATGGAGTTAAGGATTACATCCTATACTTCAGACATGTTATCAGGAGGAACCAGTTCCAGGAGGACACGATACTTGATAAAGTGGAGAGTCAGTGAAAAAGAGGAAGACCCCCAATGAGATATATTGGCATGATGGCATCAGCAATGTGTTCAAAGGTAACAATGGTTAGGATAGTGCAGCACTGGGCAGTGTTCAGTTTTGTTGTGCATAGGGTTGATATGAGTTGAAACTGACTCGACAGTACCTAACAATAACAAGGAGTAAGGATTACAGTGGAACTGAAAATTAGATGCCTTCACTTGACCACAGAGTCCTGGTGTTGTGCTGTAGCATAAGTACTGGTCTACAATGTTTGAACTTCAATATCAGCAGTTCAAACTTAACCAGTCACTCTTTGGAAACCTGATGCAGGGCCGTGATGAGTCACAGCTGATGCAACAGAACTTAAAAGAACAACAGCACCACCTTACTAGAGGGTGTGACTCAAGTTACCACCCTTAGTTTTCCTTGATCTGATTGCAGTTTATAGGATTGCTCTGCAAAACCTCTCTCTTGCCAGGTTTTGCATCTCATTAAATCTAACCTTCAGTTTGTGGCAGCTCTGGCCCATCTCATGACCGGATTCATCAGCTCCTGCAGCCTTGTACCACAACAGCTTGCTCTCTCACCTGCTGGTTTAGGTTCCTCAGCTTCTGAGACTACTTCCATGAGAAGATTCCTCCAGATTTATCTCTGACCTACATATTTGTGACTTGTCAGCTTCCACAATGGCATGAGTCACTTTCTACCATAGTTGTGAGTTTTGTGAGATGTTGCATGTTGCAGAACCCTGGGATGTGAAGGAAAACAAGCGTAGTGATTAATATCAAGAATTATGGAGAGGTATGACGTGGTGGTATAACATGCTAGAAAAGCTGTAAAGTTGAAATATCTTTAATTTATAACGCATAGGGATCAGCCTATACTTATCTAGTTCATAGGAAGTGGAGATTAAAAACATCCTAAATGTCTAACATTTTCAATATGTTATAGTACTCCATAATCTCCAATATCCATCACTACTTCTCCCCTCCCTCATGCCCTAAGGTTCTGTAACACGCTGCAATGTTTCACAGAACTCACAACTATCAAAGAAATGACTCATACAGTTGTGGAGGCTGGCAAGTCCCAAAGCTGTAGTTTAGAGATATATCTGGAGGAATCTTCTCACCAATAAGAAGTCTCAAATCCATAGTCCAGAGGTCAGTATGGAGGATTCTCATCATCCACAAGGACCCCAAATTGGAAAGTCAGACAACAGACTGTTAATGTATGAGGTTTCAGGAGCAGGTGTATCAGTTCAGTTGATACGCCGCAAGTTCCATGAACTGGTGATTAGACAGTATTATCCAGATGCAGGATCCAGTGCAAGAGAACAAACTTTGTCAAAGCATTTCTATATATTGGACTCAGACTGTGTCTCAAGGGAAAAAAAAACTAAGGGTAGTGACTTGAATTATACCCTCTAGTAAGGTTGCGGCATCACTAATTCTTAGTTCCACCTTGACCAGCAAATTACTTAATCCTGCTTGACCAGCAAATTACTTCGAAGTGGTATAATCACAAGCTTAGATTTACAATATATTACACAATGAAGGAATATGGCTAAAAGAGTCATAATAAATAATTAACTATTCTGCACTTGTAGATGCCAAGAAGTTTGGTAGAGAACTACCTGATCAACCAATGAAAAGACAACCATATTTATACATATTCCTAAGAAAGGTGACCCAAGAAAATACCAAAATTATCTAACAAGGTCATTAATATCATATGCTAGTGAAATTTTGCTAAAGAAAATAAAAAATCTGTTGCAACAATACAGTCTGGGAGGTGTCAGAATTTCAAGCTGAGTTCAGAAGAGGACAAAATAATAAGGAATATCATTGCTGATTCCAGATGAATCCTAGCTAAGAGCAGAGAATACTAGAAAGATGTTTACTTCTGCTGCATACTGAGCAAATAATTTGAGAAATTGGATTATGTGAAGAAAAACATGGCATCAGGATTGGAGGAAGACTCATTAACAACCTGAAATATACAGATGACACAGCTTTGCTTGTTAGAAGTGATGAAAACTTGAAATGCTGATGAAAATCAAGGAGACAGCCTTCAGTGTGGTTTGTGCTTTATTATAAAGAAAATGGCAATATGCAAAACTGGATCAGCAAGTAGCATCATGATAAATGGAAAAAGATTGAAGTTGTCAAATACTTCATCTTGTTTGAATTCACAGTCAATGCCCATGGAAGTAGCAGTTAAGAAAGCAAATGGCATATTGCATTAGGGAAATCTGCTACAAAAGACTTTTTCAGAGTATTAAAGAGCAAAGGTGTTGCTTTGAAGACTATGGTGTCTATTTCTGAACCTCGTCTTGGCATTTTCAGTTGCCTCATATGCGTGTGAAAGCTGGAACAATGAACAAGGAAGACTGGAGGAAAATTGATGGATTTGAATTATGGTATTGGAGAATATTTAATATATCAGGGACTTTGAGAAGAACTACCAAATCTGTCTTGGAAGAAGTACCACCAGATGCTCCTTCGAAGTGAGGACAGCAAGACTTAGTCTTTCCTACTCTGGGCATATTGACTGGAGAAACCAGTCCCTCGAAGACATCATTCATGCTTGGTAAAGTGAAGTATTAGCAAACAAAAGGAAGACCCTCCCCCCACACAAACAAGATGAATTGACATAGTGGCAACAGCAATGGACTCAAACTTAACATCAATTGTGAGAATGGTTGCAGAACCGAGCAGTATGTTATTGTGTTATGCACAGGGTCACTATGAGTTGGAACTGACTCGACGGCACCAAACCATAGCAACAACCTATTATGAATATGAAATATAAATAATTTAGGGAATTGGTACATAGCAACTAAATGGTAGAAATAGAATTTGAATCCTGCAAACCAACGCTGGCTTATATTCACATTAAGATACACCTGATTCCTTATACAAAACTTAGCACGTGTGTGTCTTTACTCACAATGCTTTTATTATTGTTTTTATCTCTTTTATAATAAAATTTCTTCTTTATTTTATTTAACAGAAGCCAACTCTGATTAATATAAGGTGAAAACATTATTGTAAATATGATAGTATTTTGTAGAATTTTATGCAAGGGCTAAAAAACAAAACAACAACAACAACAAAAAAACAGACCTGGCAAACTGGCAGGAGCCGATGTAGACTAAGGAGCTAGAACAGCGAGCAAACTCATCCAAAGGAATGGGCTTCCATGCAGCCCCTTTTGGTACCATATGAATGATGCTATACCTGGTCATACCACTATCTCAGTTGTCACAGGGCCAAATGCTACTCTCATGTTCCCTCCAGATGAAATCTAAGCTTTCTCATGCTCTTTTGTATCACTTGATCTCAGACTAAAATCCCTGGACAGGAATATTTAAGTGTTCATGCTCTGTCTCCCCAGAGCTGGGAGATTATTAGTCATAGCTCTACTTCTCAGCCATCCTAGATGCCCTTCAAATAGGTATCAGGAGGCCAGGCTTCCAACATGACAAATGACTGCTAAAGAAGGTCTCCTCCCCTGAAGCACTGTGTCCCTAGAAGTAAATCAAACCAAACCAGTTGCTGTGAAATCTAAGGAGAACTGTGCTTCATAGTGTTTCCCATTCAATGGCATTTTTTTTTTTTTTTTAAGCAGATTGCCAGGTTTTTCTACTGAGACTCCTCTGTGCAGATTCAAACCTCTAACCTTTTGGTTAGTAGCTTAGCACATCAGCTGTTTTACTCTGTGAAGCCATTCTTTCCATGTTACTAACTCAGAAGCATTCAGCCTACTTTTCCTTTACAACTACTTGATGTTTTCTTAATTCAGAAATTCTCATTTCCCAACCACCTATCAACCAGTTTCTAATTTTAAGATTATCAAAAATAACTACTTTAGATAATCTTAAAATTATCTTAGTTGTTAGTCAATTTGCAATGCTGAAGTAATTAGCACTCCTTGAAAGGAAGAGCCCACCCTAGTTCAGTGATTGTCTATACCCCAGGGCTCTCTGAAATGATTCTCATTCAGATGTCTCATATATGTATTTGTGCTCTATTCTGTTAATTGTTTTAAAATGCAATATTAGATTTTTTAAATGACATAAATACTTATATACATAATTTTCAGCAAAGGGAAAAATAGGGTCATTTCAGGATACTACTTTTCTGCTTGAAATGTACTACTTAAAATTGTATTCCCAGTAAATATTTCATTTGAACTGAAGTAGCAAGGTCATAGACATCCAACTGACGGGCTTTCTAGTTTGTTACATGCTATCCTTCAAAAATTATTTTGCCCAAATTTAGAATATCCTGGTCTAAATAACTCAGAAAGTAAAGATTGGCTCCAGTGATTGGAAACAGTTACCTACTTCTTAGATAAATAGTTAACACTACAAATTTTAGAGAAGTAATTTTGCCAAGTAATCTTCCTTTAAACCTAAAATTTAGTTTATCAATACAATTCTCTTTAGCTAGGAATTGTGACTTGCTCATAAAGCAGAATGATTAAGAAAGTTTTCCTTACCAGTCTAGTTTGCATCTTCAACTACATGACAAATAGGAGTATCCCGCCTTCCCTGGAAACTTAAATCAATCTTTTGGATAAAATACTTTCTGAAGGGCTTTGCTCCCATCATTTTTATAGTGGTAATTTTTTTATCATCTCAGCCAAAGCAGATACAGAGCCACTTCGAAGTTTAACCAAACAGACAAAAGATACATTTTAACTGGAATCAATAGAGAAAAATGTAAAGTGAGAAAAATAAGTCATCCATGTTGTTTCATAATTATACTATGGATTTTCCTTCCAATAAATTACTCCACCACCACATCTAGCATAAATGTAAATTAACCAGAGGCTTGTGCAGATGATCAGTGATGACAGCAATATATAGCTCAGCTGAGATGCATTATGCTACAACAGGAACCCAGTCCAAAAGGTTAAAAATGCAATCAATAGCTTGCCAAAAGAAAATTTATTGGAGAGGATCCAAAGTAATTTCATAGAGAAATAAAGAAGGCAGATATTAAACCAGAGAGTTAAAATTAATGTTTAGTTTCTGCTCTGTGAATTCATTAAACTCGTATTAGTGAAACTGCACCATTGTCTACAAGCTTGATGTTTTCCAAGCTAAGTAAATCCAGAGCAGCACTGTGGTTAAGCAGGTATCTTGTGAATATAATTTGCATATGCAACAATCAGAACAATAAAACAGAAAGCAAACATCACCCCCATTCAGAATTAGACAGGCTTTCAGCTTTTCCCTGGTTAAAGCATATTTTGGTGACTACCGTGTGAAGTAAAATTTTGGACAAAATAAAAGAGAACCTTCTGCTTGACTTTGCTTTTCTTCTGGATAATCAGGACATGCAGTTCTCATTCAGGTTCACATACCTGAAATTTTAGGATTTTGGCCATTGGCAGAAGTGTAAGTCAACATACAGAAACCCAAGTACTTGTTATTATGGATTTCTCCTATCTTGATCAATTAAAGGAGGAGCCACGCAGAAGATCAGTGAAAAAGAAGATCCTCAAAGAAATCTATTGATACAGTGTCTGCCACAATGGGCTCAAACATAGGAACAATTGGAAGATGGCACAGGACCAGACAGTGTTTCTGTTCTGTTGTATTGGTTGTCACCATGAATTAAAATTTACTCAGTGGTAATGTTGCTTTTCTTTGTTGTAGAAATTGGGAAAATTCATATATACATTTTTCTCAGTCATACTCCTACATTTTGAAAAACTTTGTAAATCATCGTTTTTCAGATTATTCAAAAAAGACTTACTATGTATTGTTTACTTTAATAGAAACTAAATAATACATAATTTGTCTTATTCCTCTAGTAGTGTATTAAAATGTTACAATGTTTATTACTTTTCTTCATTTATTTTTACAATAATTGCAGTTACTAATAATGACTTCAAAAGGCAGACAATTCCATTTATTAATCATATGAAAGCCAAATTATTGTTATTAACTTAAAGTTGTACTCTTCATTGCATTCTAATCATCTGGAAATTCACAATTTTATAGTAGTGTGATATACTGACCATCTACTTACAAGAATATTGGATTTTTATAAACTTCATTCTTGCTTCACAGAGAGTAATATGTTTGTTTTTACCACATTCTGCCTAATATAGCCATAGAAAGTGTTGAATCTCCAGTCTCAGTTTCATGTCTTGCAGGTTTATGCTACACTTGCCTCATTGATGAGAAAAACAAAACAAATGAAAATGCAGGCTCCCTAGCAGCTGCGAGTTGAGTATTCATTTTCATTTGAGAGCTGATAATTAGGCTGCATCCATTCAAGCACATAACTAAAGGTAAGATGGTTCTGTCACAGACAAAAATGTTCTGGAGCAATTTCATTTCTAATTATGGGTCCTGATAGAAAATATGCTTGTACCTAATCTATAGTGGAATGTAATCTCCTAGGAAATAAGGGAATCAAGATATTAAAATCACATTTTAAATTAGAAGTTAGGAACAATTCCTATTTTAAAATGAGTTTTATAAATATGGATGAGTTACTTGCAAAAAAGAGAAAAATCTATAAGAAAAAAAGTAACTAATTTCCACCCCCACCCCCAAGATCCTGGCTGGGAGAGAAAGTTGGTATAGACTATATAATTTAGTTGTGGGGTGATCGATAGAGACAGAGCTGGAGACAAGACAGAACTAGAGATAAAGATAGAGATAACACAAAGATTGTTCAACAATATCTGGACACTTTCACACATCCTGAGATAAGTGTTTTTACTTATAACTTAAATAAATATAACAAGTATTTTGGAAACATTATTAAATTTATTAGGTCACTCATATAATAAATTTAATGTCAAATTAATTCAACCATTTTTTCCCCAAGTCATCAGGTTATTTCATGTAAAAACCTTATATGCTTAAGTAAAACTACCTTAGTTCTGAATTTTCCATTGTAAATGTAACAAAATTAAACAAAAAAACTCTCATCTTGATATCTATGTATATATGTTCCTAGTGTTGTGGCATTGTAAAATAAGCTGTATATGCTAACCAAAAGGTCAGTGGTTTAAACCCACCATTCACTGCTCAGAAACACTCTATAGGTAGTTATAAGTTGTAACCAACTTGCCAGCACTTAACAACAATAGATACAGATAGAGTGTGTACTGGTAGGATAAGCACTGAACTGCTAACTGCAAGGTCAACAATTCACATCCATCAGCTGCTTCTTAGGAGAACGATCAGGTTTTCTGACCCCGTAAAGATTTACAGCCTCAGAATCCCTATATAGAGTCGTTATGAGTTAGAATGAACTCAATAACCGTGAGTTTTATTGATCTGAATCTAATACATCCCCCTCCAAAAAGCATACATACTACATTGAGTTCATCCAGACTCCTCAGTGAGACACTACAGGACAGAGTAAGACTGCTCATTAGGTATTCCAGGACAGTGAATCTTTATAGGAACAGACAGACTCATCTTACTCCTGCAGAGACTGGTGGGTTTCAACCATCCACCTTGTGGTTGTTGTTGTCGTTAAGTGCTGTTGAGACTGTTCCCACTCATAGCAACCCTGTACAGGATTTCCTAGGTGCAGTCATTGAATTAGAACTGCTGACCTTATGAATCACAGACCTCATAAAAATGACATCTTTAATGCTGCATAGGATTAACAATAGTCAAGCATCTTCAGATATTTCCATTATGATTCATGAAAACATTTTGTCTTAACATGTACATGTAATCATCCCAAGTAAACCAAATAAGTAAAATGAAAATTGTATAAATTTGACGCCAATCTGATCAGCAGAATGCTTAGCGTTTAGTGTTAGTTACAAAATCACAAGTGGTTGGAATTAGATTTGGTGTTCTCTGACTCCAGCCAAACACTAGACATGATAGTGACTCTGCTTCTCAAGAAATGAGTTTGCTGTTTCATTTCTAATTCAATGGACTCATTGAATTAAACATTTACCTCAGAAATATTTATTTTAGGCTCTTAAATTCTCTTAAATCAAATGTGACTATAGTCGCTAGAGAAATGTCACCATCAAAACATTTGCCCCACTGTTTAGTCTGTACACCAGTGACAGTTAAAACTAGAAATATCAAGAAAATTAATTTGTAAAGATTTCTAAAATATTTCAATGTGTTTTAGTTAAAAAAATGTGATGGAATTGTGTTCAAACAATGTACAAGGATGGACCCATATTGTTATGGGAGCTGATCGCCAAGCCTTTCTCCTGAAGGACCACTGGATAGGGGTGAAGCTCAACATTTCAGATCAGCACTTTACCATTGTGCCAAAGGACTTCATAAAGTAGTCTTATCTTTAATGAAAATCTGTGTTGCCTCATTTGCAAATCTCACTGCAACATTCCCCAAATATCTTGAAATTCAGAGAAACATTTTCCTTTGAGATGCTCCATGAGA
Organism: Chrysochloris asiatica; assembly: GCF_000296735.1. Lineage (NCBI taxonomy): Eukaryota > Metazoa > Chordata > Mammalia > Afrosoricida > Chrysochloridae > Chrysochloris > Chrysochloris asiatica. The sequence goes on along the minus strand of NW_006408602.1, from coordinate 11,824,760 downwards.
GAAGAAAATTTCCACGCCCAAATCTATTTCTCAGTCTCTCTGGGCTCATTTCCCTTCCTTGAGGATCAAAACACACATTAGAATATTAAAAGCTCTGAGAAATCCCTATTCAAAGGAAAGCTGTTTATAATTGTTCACTTGTGTTTAACTCAGCATTTCTTAAAAACTCTTTTGACCATAGAGCCAAGGAAAGATTATTTTAACATCCAACAAAACTATTTACCTTCAGAACACACTTTGAAAATACTGGTTATTAATTTTTTTTTTTTTTTTACTACAAAATAATAACTGTTACTTAATTGCAACTGCTTAATGCTTTGTAATTCTATTACAGTTCACATTTTGTAATCTCAAATACTGATGTGCAACCTAGTGTCCATGAACTTTATGAATTCAATAAACTCTGGAATGTTGTATGCAAAAATATGGGCATATATTCACATTTTTCTAGAGAGAAAAACACAGTAACCTAGTGGTTATAAGTTGGGCTGCTAACCTCAAAGTCAGCAGTTCAAAAATACCAGCCGTTCCATGGGAGAATGATGAGCCTTTCTGCTCCCATAAAGATTCACAAGCTTGGAAATCCTATACAGGGTATCTATGAGTCAGAACCGGCTCCATGGCACATAACCAATCAACCAACCATTTATCACATTATGGAGTCCATAACCTACATGTTATTAAGTACTGGTGTGGTACTGTAGATTAAGCACTGGAGTGCTAGCCTTAAGGTCAAAGTTTTAAACCCACTGGCCACTCCTCAGAAACCCTATACAGGGTTGCTATGAGTCAGGCTCAGCTCAACAACACTTAACAACAACAACAAACTCAAACCTACTGCCATCAACTCAATTCTGACTCATAATGACCCTGTATAGGGTTTCTGAGACTATAAATCTTTACTGAAGCAGAAAATCTCCTCTTTTTCCTGCAAACAGCTGGTGGATTTGAACTGCTGACCTTGTAGTTAGCAGTCCAGTGCTTATTCTACAGCATCATCAGGACTCCTAAGTGCCCTTAATAAGCAATGTTTAAAAATCTATTTTAGAAGGAAGAAAGGTTTAAATGCAGTAATAAATATTTAAATGCTTTTTTGTGTGTTTTGAGTGAAAATATCCGTGTTTACAATCATGCATGTGTCTTGAATAAATGATATTATGAACAGCAAATAAGATGCACATCAATTTTGCCCATATGGAAAACAGCAGCAATATATTTGCTTTCCTGCTTCTGATATCAACTCAACTTATAGAACAACTAAAGAACAGTGCACATTCATTGAGTCCTTCTCATTTTCCTGCTGGGACTAGCTCTTTTCCACCATGTTACACAGAGAAATTCATATTCTATGATTATAACTGCACTATTCAAGGAAGGATCTCTCTTCAGAATAAAGCTATGGTAGAGGACCATTGCTGGTTAATGAATGTATTATGAGAAATGTCCATGAAATATAAATGAGTAAAAAAGGTATTTTTCATGTGAAAAGAAATCTGAATGCCCCTAGAATTTTTTATCTGTTCTCTGAAATTAATAGAAATATTAAGAAGAGAAAAATAATAGGATAATAATCTAAAAATAAAAACTGAGACAAGTTTATTCTTTCCATATTCTAATTTCAAAACCTTATTCAAAGGGGATATAGAAAGATCCATGACTTTTAATATTTTCTTATTTTACAACTTCATAATAAAATCCAGGAATTGTGTTCATACCTCTTTCCCATGGTTAGATTCTAGAAGAAAAAGGCCAGTCAATAGAATTACCTTTGATTGCGTACTTTAAGCAATGAAACACTAATTATTTTATAGAAGTCACAGGCAAGTTATTTGTGAAAAGCAAAAGGATACGTTTAAAATATGTATTGAGCTTTGTTGTTGTTAGGTGCCATCAAGTTGGTACCGACTCATAGTGACCCTATATGTACAACAGAATGAAACACTGCCAACCTCACAATTGTTACTATGCTTGAGCCCATCACTGCTGCCACTGTACCAATCAATCTTGTTGGGGGTCTTCCTCTTCTTCTCCGACCCTCCACTTTACCAAACATGATATCCTCTCCAGTGACTGGTCCATCCTGACAATGTGCCCAAAGTATGAGAGACAAAGTCTGGTCATCCTGGCTTCCAAGGAGCACTTTGGCTGCACTTCTTGCAACACAGATGTTTGTTCTTTTGGCAGCCCATGTTACTGTCAATATTCTCTTCCAACACCATAACTCAAATGCATCAATTATTCTGTGGTATTCCAACTTCACTGTCTGCTGAGGACAGCATACGCAGACCCTGGGTTGATTAGTGGCAGCCCCATTGAACCACCTCTGAATATAATCAGTTTAACCCAGATGCTCTCCTTCCTCCTGAAAATATAGGAATATTAAGAACAATGTAGCATTTTAGGTATAGATAAATGAAGCCCGGTGCCTGAGATCTTGCTCACAAACAAAA
>NW_006408602.1:11819999-11821702 GCF_000296735.1 Chrysochloris asiatica | reverse complement strand
CTTCAACATTTTAAAAAGTTCTTGTGCAGCAGATTTGCCTAATGCAATATGTCATTTGATTTCTTAACTACTACTTCCATGAGTGTTGATGGTTGAACCGAGCAAAACAAAATACTGGACAGCTTCAAACTTTACTCCATCTATATGGATGTTGTTCACTGGTACAGAGATGAGGATTTTTGTTTTCTTATTACATTGAGATGCAGTTCATACTGAAGGCTGTGATCTTTGATCTTCATCAGTAAACACTTTAAGTCCTTCATTTCAGCAAGCAAGTCTGTATCATCTGCATATCACAGGTTGTTTGAGTCTTCCTCCAATCCTGATGCCACATTTTGCTTCATATAATCCAGCTTTTTGTATTATTTGCTCAGCATACAGATAGATTAAGTATGGTGAAAGAATACAAACCTGGTTTTAAATTAGGAAATTTCCTAATTTTAAACCACTCAGTGTTCCCTTGTTCTGTTTGAACAACTGCCTCTCTGTCTGTGTATAAGTTTCTCATGAGCACAACTAAATGTTCTGGAATACTCATACTTCACAAAGATACCCATAGCTTGTTTTCCACACAATCAAAAGCCTTTGCATAGTCAATAAAACACAGGTAAATATCTTTTTGGTGTTCTATGCTTTCAGCTAACATCATCTGGTGTCTGCAGTAATATCCCTTGCACCATGTCCTTTTCTGAAACTGGGTTGAACCTCTGGAAGTTCTCTGTCAATGTATGGTTGCAGCTATTTCTGTATTATCTTTAGCTAAATTTTACTCACATTGGATAGCAATGATATTGTCTGATAATTTCCACATTCTGTAGGATCATCTCTCTTTGAATCATCTCTCTTTGAAAGGGCACAAATGTGGATCTCTTCCAATAGTTGGTCAGTTAGTTGTCTTCCACATTTCTTGGCATAGATGAGTGAGTGCCTCCAGTCCAGCATGACTTTGTTGAAATATTCCAATTCATATTTCATCAATTCTCAGTGCCTTGTTCTTTGCCAATGCCTTCAATATACCTTGGACCTCTTCCTTCAGGATCATGGGCTCTTTTATCATATGCTACTTTTTGAAAGGGTTGAACATTGACCATTTCCTTTTAGAACAGTATCTGGGTATTCTTTCCATCTTCTTTTGATGCTTTCTGCATCATGCAATAATTTGCCCAGAAAATCCATCAATAGTGCAAATCAAGGCTTGATTTTTTTTCTTCAGTTCTGTCAGCTTGAGCAATGCTGAGCGTGTTCTTCCCTTTTGGTTTTCTAACTCCAGGTCCTTGCACATTTCATTACAATATATTTACTCACATTTGAAATTTTCTGTTCAGCTCTTGTACCTACTCACTTCTTGCATTTGCTTTAGCATCTCTACTCTAGGGAGCAATTTTGAGTGTCTTTTCTGACATCCATTTTGGCATTTTCCTTCTTTCTTGTCTTCTTAATGATCTTTTGCTTTCTTCCTGTATGATCTTCTTGATAGCATCCCACAACTCTTCTGGTCTTTGGTCTTTAGTGTCTCATGCACTAAATCTGTTCTTCAGATGATCTCTATATTCAAGTGGGATATAGTCAAGATCATATTCTGGCTCTTGTGGATCTGTTTTCATTTTCTTCAGCTTCAGTTTGAATTTGCATGTGATCAGTTGATAGTCTGTTCCACAGTCTGCCCCTGGCCTTGTTTTCACTGATGATATGGAGCTTTTCCA
>NW_006408602.1:11816116-11817150 GCF_000296735.1 Chrysochloris asiatica | reverse complement strand
AAAAAAACAGAAAGTACCAAATGCTGGCTGTGTTATGTAGACACTAGGATCCTCCTACATTGCTGGTAAGACTGTAAAATGGTTCAACCAGTGTGGAAAATGGTATGGTGCTTCCTCAGAAAGTTGAAAATAGAAATACCGTACGATGCAGTAATCCCTTTACTTGGTATATGTCTGCAAGGAATATGAGCTAGGACATGAGTAGATATATATACACACTGATGTTTATCAAAGTATTATTCACAAAAGCAAAACATGGAGACAGTCTAAATACCCATCAATGGAAGAATGAATAAACAAACTATAGTACATACTCACAATAGTATGCAACACTGAAGAATAATGATAATCTGCAGAACACCTCATAACTAGATGTACCTAGAGGACATTATGCTGAGTGAAAATAAGTCAATCCCCAAAAAATAAATTTTTGAGACCACTATTGTAAAACTCAAGAAAATATTTCCATACAAAAAGAAACATTCTTTGATAGTTACCAAGGGTGGGAGAGAAGAGAGTAATTCACTGGCTAAAAGCTAGCCAAATGTTAACTTGGGTGACTTGGCAGGAAATCTACTAGAAGGGGGAGGTTCATTGAAGAATGATGAAGATAGTTGAAGACACAGGGAGGTATGCAAGGGCTAAAGGGGATGGAGGTAAATAATGTAAATGCAACCTTGGAACCACCATGTTATGTAGATAGATACATGGACAGATACACAGCCTGAATAAGTGTGAGAGTAACAGAGGGAGTATACCACCACCACCACCCCCAAATATAAAACTTTGAAAGAGGACATTTGCAAATGGGTGTTTACCTTTGCTGCAATCACAACTATAAATGTGGAGCATACAGCAGGCAAAAGAAAAAAAAATTCTTAGGTTTTATGAAACACCTTAAGGCAATCAGTTACTGGGTCTAAAAGTTCAGGACTATAGTCTCAGGGGACACCATGGTCAATTGGCATAACACAGTGAGTATTCCAGAACACTTAATTGTGCTCATGAAGAATCTATACCTGGACCAAGAAACA
>NW_006408602.1:11812446-11815761 GCF_000296735.1 Chrysochloris asiatica | reverse complement strand
TGAAGTTGTCAAGGACTTCATTCTTCTTGGATCAACTATCAACACTCATAGAAGCAGCAGTCAAGAGATCAAACGACATATTGCATTAGGCAAATCTGAGGCACAAGACCTTTTTAAAGTGTTGAAGAGCAAAGATGTCCACTTGAGGACTAAGGTGCGCCTGACTCAAGCCATGGTATTTTCAATAACCTCATAGTCATGTGAAAGTTGGACAATGAATAAGGAAGACTGTAGAAGATTTGATGCTTTTGAGTTATGGTGTTGGAGGAGAATAGTTAAAGTGCCATGGGTTATCAAAAGAACTAATAGATCCATTTTGCAAGAAGTGTAGCCAGAGTGCTCCTTAGAGGTCAAGATTGCCGAACTTCATCTCACATACTTTGGACATGTTCTCAGTAGGGACCAGTAGATGGAGAAGGATATCATGTTTGGTAAGGTAGAGGGTCAGAGAAAAAGAGGAAGACCCTCAACAAGATGGATTGGCCAGGTGGCGGTGTCGATGGACTCAAGCTGGCCCAGGATCGGGCAGTGTTTCATTCTGCTGTGCATAAGGTCGCTATGAGTTGGTGCTGAATCGATGGCACCTAACAACTACAACAGTCCACAAAGACAACATTCTGCATCCTACTTTGATGAGTAGCATCTGGGATCTTAAAAGTTCATGGGCGGCCATCTTATGTGCAGCTATTGGTCTCTTTCTTGTCAGAAGAAAAAAGAGAGATGAGAACTGAAGATGCTTGGAATCTATTAGTCCAAGGGGCTAATGGAACATGTGAACATTAGTCTCCATGATTGTGAGACCATTAGAACAAGGTGACTTCTCGGTGCTATTATTAAGTGCCATTGAATCAGTTCCGACTCATAGTGATACTGTATAAGATTTCTGAGGCTGTAAATCTTTATGGGTGCAGAAAAAGGCTCATCTTTCTACTGTGGAGCAACTGGTATAGGGTTTCTGAGGCTTTTAAGTTTTTGCAGGAGCAGAACTTCCATGAAGTGACTGGTAGGCTCTAACAGCCAACCATGCGGTGGTTTGAAGTCTAGTGTTTATTATATGGAGCCACCACACTTCCATGTGATATACAGTTCTATAAATTTAAGATTTTATAATATTTCTTCAAGTTGGGTATGGAATGGATGCATTTAAATTGAATTATGTGTTTAAATTAGGGTCTCAACAGCATTTGATGAGAGCAACAATATTATATATATATATATATCACTGTGGGATAAAGCACTGGACCGCAAGGTCAGTTTGGACCATAAGTTTGGCGGTTCAAACTCACCAGCCACTCCTTGGAAATCCAATTCATGGCCGCTATAGGCACTTAACAAAAACAAGAAATAGCATAGTGGATTATGAGCTGGGGTACTAATTGTGGGGGCCAGCAATTTAAATCTAATAGCTGTTTCCAGGAGAAAGATGAGACTTTTCCTAACAATAACAACAACATACATAATATGGTAACTAAATGAAGGAGTCCTGATGTGGCACTATAGGATAATGTACTGAACTGTAAGGTGGGCAATTCAAACTCACCAGCCACTCCACATAAACTCACGGTGCTGTGACTCAGAACAGACTTGATGGCACTTAACAACAAACAACTATTAAGCTAAAAATACCTATGCCTATTCAATACTAAAAAGGTGTGGCTAACATTGGTTATATGTCAGAAAAGTGGGAAGAAGTAAAAAAATAGTCCCACATTTTAAAATTGGATCAAGGAATATAAATAATGCACTGTGTGCTTAGGACATGTGCAAGGACACCATGACAAAGGATATCAGCTGCCTGAAATAATGAACCCAGCATATGATACGCCAGCCAAGTAATAATAAAACATAGCAATCTCAGAATCAATGTGTTAATACAGCACTTGGGAAACAGCCTTAACACTGAGGGCTTGGGGTGTCGGAGGAAAACAGAGCAATCACAACTGGAGGCAATTCTCTTGCCATCTCTTTAGCCATCCATTCTAACTGATGCTATAGGCAAAGAACGACTTGACAAATTTAGAAAGAAGCAATAAAATCCAGTGAAGCAGCTAAATTGTCTGCTAAAAGGCAATGCACACTGCCAAAAATGAGACTATATAAAAAAAGGAAATGCATTTTAAATCACCTTGCAGCAGAGTTAGAAATAAACATTTTTTTTAACAGTTTCCCCTGTGTTGCCTACCCTTAGAATATTCAGCACACCAGTCTTTAGATCCTAAGGCTAGTATTTAGGTGTTCAAGTCTAATGTATGCTTTTTTAACATCTCTATGCAAATTTATTTTTAAAAATGTTTTCCGGATTAAAAGCATTGACTTTCATAAAGTGGACGATTGAAAATAATTTTGCATAGTGAATCATATTAAGTCAAATTTTGATTGCTTTTTCTCCAGAAAAAGAATAAAAATATGGTGATTTGGTATTATTGTGTATAAAATATGGTTTTTAAATAAAGTAAAGCAGATGTACTGATGCAAGGATAAACTCTGAAAACCTCAGTAATTTAACCCAAAAAATATATATTTCTTATTCATATAGATTCTTCCACATGATCATTCAGGAACTCCGGTTGTCATCTTGTGCCTTATGTGTCCTCTTGTTGTTGTTGTTAAGTGCCGTCAAGTCGGTTCCAACTCATGGTGATTCTGCACAGAGTTTCCAAAGAGTGACTGGTGAGCTTGAACCACCAATCTTGCGATTCAAACTGACCTTGCAATCCAGTGCATTCATTGTGCCACACCAGGACTCCAAAATGCAGGCAGCACCTGGTTTTCACAGGTGGTCTCCCATCCCAATAGTAACCAGGCTTGACCCTACTTCATGTCTGAGATCTGAAGTGATTGGGTGAATCCAGGCTGGTATGGCCCTGAAATCCTCTCTTGTCAACAAATAGATGGACAAACAGACAATAGGAAACACAAGGGTTAGTCAAAATTATTACAATAAAATCATAGGAACATTTATTAAACTAAAGTATGGAAATGTGAAGTTATTGTTTCTTGGCATATCTTCCACCTAGACCTATAAACGTCTAAAGGCAGCATTTTCATCTCTAAAACCCTTCCTCAAAGAACTCTGTTCTCTGACCTCAAAGTGGCAGTTTTGCCATGCTCAAGGCACTAAAATTGTGTTCCCTTTAAATGTTCTTTGAGTTTGAGGAACAAGAACAAGTCTTAAGGGGCAAGTTCAAGGCTGTGGGGTAGATGGAGTGAGATTTCCCAGTGGAATTCTGATAGGACAACCTTTGCTACCATGGGTTGAAGAATGAACAGGTGCATTATTGTACCAGAAAAAAACAGAAATTCCTCAGTGCAAAT
>NW_006408602.1:11809857-11812138 GCF_000296735.1 Chrysochloris asiatica | reverse complement strand
TCTTTCTTTCTTTCTTTCTTTCTTTCTTTCTTTCTTTCTTTCTTTCTTTCTTTCTTTCTTTCTTTCTTTCTTTCTTTTTTCCAGCACACTAATGAGACTAAGACAAGGCATTACTAAGGAACTTGTTTTTGCTATCTACTTATCTCAGTGGCAAGGAGCTCTGGTAGCGTAGTGGTTACGACTCGGGCTGCGAACCACAAGGCCAGCACTTCGAACTACCATCTGCTCCACTGAAGAAAGATGAAGCTTTCTGCCCCCGTAAAGATTTACAGCCTCGGAAACCCTGTTCAGGGTCGCTATGGGTTGGAACTCACTCAACAGCACTTAACAACAACAACAATCTCAGTGGCAGTGCAGGATAAGGACCAGGAATGCTAGATTGGTTTGAACCACAAGGTCAGTAGTTCATATTCACCAGCTGCTCCTCAGAAACCCTATACAGGATCGCTATGAGAACTAAGGTGTGCCTGACCCAAGCCATGGTATTTTCAATAAGCTCATATGCATGCGAAAGCTGGGCAATGAATAAGGAGGGCTGTAGAAGAATTGATGCTTTTGAGTCATGGTGTTGGAGGAGTATATTGGAAGTACCATGGGCTGCCAAAAGAACCAACAGATCCGTGTTGGAAGAAGTGCAGCCAGAGTGTTATTGGAGGTCAGGATGGACAAATTTCATCTCTCATACTTTGGATATATTGTCAGGAGGGACTCGTCACTGGAGAAGGATATTATGTTTGGTAAGGTGGAGGATCAGAGAAAAAGAGGGAGACACCCAGTGAGATGGATTGGCAAAGTGGCAGCATCAAAGGGCTCAAACGTGACAACAGTAGTGAGGTTGGCCCTGAATCAGGCAGTGTTTTGTTCTGTTGTGTGTAGGGTCTCTATGAGTCGGTACCGACTCGATGGCACCTAACAACAACCTGAGTCAGAACCAATTGACAGCACTTAACAAGAGCAACAGTCTCATAAGTGTGTTTAAAAACAATTTGCTTACAATAAAGCCATGCATATAGAACTGAAGCCCTATTAGCAATACTTTTTTCTTTACTCTCATATGTGCAATCATATTAACTTCATAATTATTTGTTACTACCATTTCATGTCCCACTGTCAAGAACCATTCACAGGTCATCTTTTAGATGTGAGTGATAAAGTGAGTGTTGTTGTTGTTATGTGCCGGGGAGTCGGTTCCGACTCAAAGCGACCCTGTGCAGGGTTTCCAAGGCTGTAAATCTTTACGGGAGCAGAAAGCCTCATCTTTCTCCTGTGGAACAGCTGGTAGTTTCGAACTGCTGACCTTGCAGTTCGCAGCCCGTTTTGTAACCACTACGCTATCAGAGCTCCTTAAGGTGGGTGTTAAACAATGTAATTTCTAACTGACCTTGATGACATGATGTTAATGGAGTAAAGCTTCCAGTACCTTCATTTCCTGATAGAGCACAACTCAAAATGAGGAGGAATAGGTTTAAATATTCATTCATAATCAGAAAATGGAATGTCCCAAGCATGAATCTTGGAAAACTGGAAGTTGTCAAAAATTAAATGGAATGTATAAACATTAATATCTTAGGCATTAGTGAACTGAAATTGACTGGTTTGGCCATTTTGAATCTGACAATCACATGGCTTACTATGTCAGAATGACAAATTGAAGAGGAATGTCATCACATTCATCATCAAAAAGAACATTTCAAAATTTATCTTGAAGTATAATACTGTCAGTGATAAGATTGTTATTATATATCCATATGCCTATTGGCGACTGAGTGCAAAGGTTGGAATAAAAGAGAAAGAATCATTAGTTCGAGAAGCCGGATAATATGAAGAAGAACATGGTAGCAGCATTGGAGGAAGACTCATTAACAACTTGTGATATGCAGGTGATAAACATTGCTTGCTGAAAACAAAGAGAACTTATAATGCTTACTGATAATGTTCAAAGACCAAAGCCTTTGATCTTTATCAATAAGTATTATGTGAGTTGTATCTCAATGCAAGGAAGATAAAAATCCTCACCACTGGACCAATACATAATATCAAAATAAATGGAGAAAAGATTGAAGTTGTCAAAGACTTCATTTTGTTCAGATCAACCATCAACCCTTATGGAAGCAGTAGTTAGTAAATGAAATGATCTATTGGATTAGGTAAATCTGCTACATAAGACTTCTTTAGAGTGTTCAGAACATATATAAAAGTTTGAGGACTTAGATATGACTGACCCCAGCCATGTTTGTTTGTTTGTTTGTTTCAATAACTTCATATACATGTGAAAGTTGGA
>NW_006408602.1:11808328-11809187 GCF_000296735.1 Chrysochloris asiatica | reverse complement strand
AACAACAACAAGCTGGCCAATTATTATTCTTTATGGAAAAACTGCTTAATGGAAGGGGGGTACAAATACTAGATAACTAATAATCATAGACTTATTTATAAGCTAACATTTATTTAATATTTATTAAATACTAGTTCTAATGCCTACTCAAAATTAATATCAGGATCAAGCAAGAGGTTTTGTTAGTGATCTAAGGCTATAAAGGTAGGCAAGTATTACTGCACCAGATTTCCTAATGCCAAAATATTCTCATAGATCACAATTTATTTTACACACCTTTAGAGCAATTGTATGTTTCTCTTTACTTGGGATGCTTTAATCTCTAGCCTTTGTAAATTCTACTTTTCTTTAAAGGTCATAATCAAATTTGACCTTTTCTTTGTAAGAGTCTCTAGCCTTGCTAGCTCACATCAATCCATACTTTTTCTCTTAAACCATATTTTACACTTAATATTTTTCTTGTTTCACCATGGATGTCGTTACTGTTGCTGCTGTTGTTAGGTGTCCTCGATTCGGTAAAGACTCATATGGACTTTGTATAGGGTTTCTGAAGCTGTAAATCTTTACGGGAACAGAAAACCTTAACTTTCTGCACCTAATTGGCTGGTGGGTTTGAAATACTGACCTTGTCGTTAGCAATTCAGTGTTTCTCCTACAGCGCCACCAGCATCCCTTATTAATTATAGATAAGTCTCCATAATTACATTGCTACTAATGGTCAGTAGAAAATTATTCCTCATAGTTCTTCATTATCCCCTCAAATTTCAGGAAAAGTAGATGGTATTTTGGGATGTTGTTGTTAACTGCTATCAAGTTGGTTCCAACTCATAGCCACCCTGTATAGGGTTTCTGAGGAGTG
>NW_006408602.1:11803803-11808111 GCF_000296735.1 Chrysochloris asiatica | reverse complement strand
GGAACAGCTGGTAGTTTCGAACTGCTGACCTTGAGGCTCGCAGCCCGATTCATAACCAGTACGCTACCAGAGCTCCTTATATCTATATATCTATATATAGATATATATAGAGAGAGAGTGCTCTGGTAACATATTGGTTACGAATCGGGCTGCGAATCTCAAGGTCAGCAGTTTGAAACTACCAGCCATTCTGCTGGAGAAAGATGAGGCTTTCTGCTCCGGTAAAGATTTATAGCCTCGGTAACCCTGTACAGGGTCGCTATGAGTTGGAACCGACTCCACGGCACATAACCACCACCTCTCTCTATAGATAGATAGATAGATAGATAGATAGATAGATAGATAGATAGATATGGAAAAAGATTTGTTTAAAAGTTAACAATATCCACAGAATTGATTCAAATAAACATGTTTATTTTAACAAAGATAAGAGAAACAAATAACATTTCCCATTGAAACCAAGTGAATTTAGAATATATGGACGTGATTTATTTTGTTTTTTATGTCTTGAGTGCTATTGGGTTTTGTTGATGCATATGCATGTAATGTTATGTTTCTGTTTGTATTTAAACTAAAATTACATACAAGTTAAGTGATACATGTTGTTTAATGGCTGGAAGAACTGTACCCTGAACACTGTTGTTGTTAGGTACCATCGAGTCAGTACCGACTCATAGTGACCTTACGCACAACTGAACAAAACACTGCGAGGTCCTGGGCCAACCTCACAATTGCTGCAACACATGAGCCCATTGATGCTGCCACTTTGCCAATCCATCTCACTGGGGGTCTTCTCTTTTTCTTTGACCCTCCACCTTATCAAACATGATCTCTTTCTCCAGTGACTGGTCCCTCCTGACAATATGTCCGAAATATGAGAGATGAAGTTTGTACATCCTGGCCTCCAAGGAGCACTCTGGTTACACTTCTTCTAACACAGATCTGTTTGTTCTTTTGTCAGTCCATGGTACTTTTAATATTCTCCTCCAACATCATAACTCAAATGCATTAATTCTTCTATGATCTTCCTTAGTCACTGTCCAACATTTGCATGTGTATGAGGTTATTGAAAATATCATAGCTTGGGTAAGGTGCACCTTAGTCCTCAAGCTGACATCTTTGCTCTTTAACACTTTAAAAAGGTCTTGGGCAGCAGATTTGCCTAATGCTAAACGTCATTTGATTTCTTGACTGCTGCTTTTATGAGTATTGATGGTTGATCCAAGAAGAATGAAGTCCTTGACAACTTCAATCTTTTCTCCATCGATAAGAATTTTGTTTATTGGTCCAGTGGTAAGGATTTTTGTTTTCTTTACATTGAGATGCAATCCGTGCCGAAGGCTGTGCTCTTTGATCTTCATCAGTAAGTATTTTAAGTCCTCTTCATTTCAGCAAGCAAGGTTGTATCATCTGCATATCCTAGGTTGTTAATGAGTCTTCCTCAAATCCTGATGCCATGTTTTTCTTCATATAACCCAGCTTCTCAGATTATTTGCTCAGCATACAGGTTGAATAAGTATGGTGAAAGAATTCAACCTTATCGCACACCTTTCTTAATTTTAAACCTTTCAGTGTTCTCATGTTCTGTTTGAACAACTGCCTCTTGGCCCACGTACAGATTCCTCATGAGCACAATTAAGTGTTCTGGAACACTCATACTTTGCAATATTCTCCATAGCTTGTCATGATTCACACAATCCAAAGCCTTTGTGTAGTCAATAAAATGCAGTTAAACATCTTTTGGTATTCTCTGCTTTCAGCCAAATCCATCTGATGTTAGCAATGATATCCCTCATTCCACATCCCCTTCTAAATTGGACTTGAACCTATGGAAGTTCTCTGTCAATGTATGCTTGCAGCCATTTCTGTATTACCTTGAGTAAAACTTTACTCGCATGGGATATCAAAGAGATTGTCCAATGATTTCCACATTCTCATTAGGTCACCTCTTTTTGGAATCAGCACATATATAGATCTCTTCCAATCAGTTGGCCAGATAGTTGTCTTCCAAATTTCTTGGCAGAGATAAGTGAGTGCCTCCAGTGCCATCTCACTGTATTGAAAGATTTCAATTTGTATTCCATCAATTTCCGAACCTTACTGACCGTGAATTGTAACCTATTTACATTTCTAAACCATAGTTGTGAGTTTGTATGATATCTGAGTTCTGTGTGGATATTGCAGTGAATTATCAAATCTAAATGAGAAGCAGAATAAGATGTGGGAGAGATTATTGGTGTCCCTGATTTTTCAGTATCTTATGTTTTACAGTAGAAAGACATAACATTCTACTCTGGAAAGATTTACAGTCTTGAAAGTTGTATAGGACAGTACTACTGTCCTATAGGGTAGTTATGAGTAAGAATGAACGCAAGAGTAATGGTTTATTTTACACTATAATAAGAAGTGTAACAAAAAGAACCTAGTTAAGATTGATAGCAGACTTGATACTTGGGAGCTATTAAGTCAGTGTGTATGTGTAACAATGCTACTTTGATCTTATGAGTGAAAATGAAAGATTGCTGGCAACTTGAATTATGGAGCCTAAACACATGAAAAAAATGTACATAATTTTCAAAACACAGATATATGAATTATCCCAATGCAAGATGTTTCATAATAAAGTGAAAAGATTACTTAAATCAGCATGAATGTGATTATTATAAAAATACTGTGTCCTGCATATGCAGTTTTTTAAAAATTGTAGCTCTTGAATTTAAAATAATTTATCATTCCTTCATTCAACCAAATAATAGGATTAAAAATAATGTATACAGTAATCTTATTCCTAAGCCATGCTGAGAGTTCTTAAAATATTTTATGACTATTATTTTCAGCATTTAATGATCTATATTAGGAACAAATATGCATTTGAGGGATCTATTAAATTGCAATTATGTTATTCTGTTTAAAATGTTTGCTTACTACTTCATTACATAATTTAAAATATACCAACATCTCATCCTGATATTTAAATACTCCACAACATCACCAGTCCTATCTTTTTTCATATCACTCACCATTTCTTAACTGGTAGCCTATATTTTAGCTAAATTCAATACTTCAATATTCTTCCAGCAAATACCAATATCCTTTTCTCCTTATTTTATTTCTAGTGTTTCCTTGAATAGAAAATCTCTGTACCCTGTCTGGTAAAATGATGCCCATTCTTTAAAACTCAGTGGAACCATATATTCTGTCCTTAGGTTTTTGGATGAAATCTCTCCTTCCCATTAACTTCCATTGTACTTAATAATCTAATAAATGTGTAGCTAGCTAATACTTGAAGAATCTTGTTATTTGTACAAGCATCACCATGCAAAGGCAAATCACCCTCTTCCCTCAGAGCTGTGTTTTATTTCTGGAAGACCTCTGAACAAAAAAGGGATATGTATAATGAATATGTCAAATGGGTTGGAAACCTCAACTTGGAACTCTGATTACTAAAGGGGAGTATTAGAAACTTTTCAACAAATCTTTAATAATGGTGTAAAAAAAAGTGAGGACATTTTAGAAGTCAGAATTTTTTTAAAAATCAGAAAATAATTTTGCTTAGGGAAATAAACCAGTAAGTTCATGAGGTAGAAGATGAAAATTCAAGGGAAGGAAGTACTTAAAAGAAAAGTGATGTTCTGTGGTTGAAAAGAAGTATATTTCCTCATAACTGAAGAGAGGAAGAAGGAAGGAGAGTTGAAAGGTGCTGATGTAGCAGTTGTGTACCTGTTCTGCTTAGGACAATTTGAGATTTTTCTTTCACCTGCTCTACAAATGTTGGTGAAATCTCAAATACCCCTACATACAAACAAAAAACCACTGCTTTGTGCTGGTGGATTTCCCCCTCCTCCAAACAGTGAAGAATCTGAGTTGCTTGTGCAGATTGACAAGAATGAATGGATAAAAAGCACAAAGACAGTGGTAGAGAGAAGCAGAAGCAAGTAAGCTGCTAGCACTTCAGAAAATTATGGAAAGAGTGAAATATCACTGCCCAAAAAACTAACAGATTCAAGTAACTCCACCTAAATTTCCAAGATAAAGATACTGTCTTATGCAGGGTTCTCTAGAGAAACAAAACCAGTGAAACATATTGTTGTTGCAATTAAGTACCACCAACTCAGTTCTGACTCATGTTTCCAAGGAGTGTCTGGTGAGTTTGAACTACCAACTTGGCAGTTAGAAGCCCATTGCATATCCTACATTGGAAGCTTATGTTGTTGTTGTTGTTGTGATGTGCCATGGAGTCAGTTCCAACTCATAGCAACCCTGTATAGGGTTTCCAAGGCTGTAAATCTTTACGGGAGCAGAAAGCCT
>NW_006408602.1:11801236-11803152 GCF_000296735.1 Chrysochloris asiatica | reverse complement strand
TCCACTTTGCCTGAGTGCCCAATACATTAGAACATAGAAGGAGTCAGGAAAATCTCCTTAGCATGGAGGTCTCTGGTTCCAAGTCTCCTTGCTTTACTAAAATCTTAGAGCTCATGTCTTCCTTGGTTCTCAAATTACACAAGTGTTTCCACAGTGATTCACACTACATCAGATTGAACTTCTACTCCATGCTTAAAAATATCCCTACTCATATAGCCAGGTAAATGCTACTACATAGGAGGTTTCACATAGGAGTCCCTTGTATGGCACTGTAAGATAAGCACTGAATTTCTAACCACAAGGTCAGTGGTTCAAACTCACCAGTCACTCCTCAGAAACCATATACATGGTTGTTATAAGTCAGTACCAACTCAAATGCACTTAACAACAACACTCTTTATATAGTTAAATTTAAAATATTCTACTGTAAAATAGTAGGAACTATTTACTATCATAATATACCATCTTAAATTAAGTTAATATTTACAAGAAATATTGCATAGATTTATAAAAAGAAATACGGACTTCTGTGATATTAAAGACTACCATTTCTATTATAATAAAGATACATAAATATTTATTTAACGGTCTGAGCAAGAGATGGCGACGTAACGATGATCTTTATTTTTTTTACCAGCATTTACTGAAGAATGTTTAATGCAATGCACTATTAAAAATTGTTGTGTAATCATATTTGTATAAGTAAAGGTCTGACTTAAAGTTTTCTCAGTGTGTTTAACGTATTAATGGAAGGTGAATGTTTAAAACGAAACCATAGAAGACCGCATTTGTCTTGAATACTCAAACAGCTTCTTTTTTCCCCCTTGAGTAGACTTGTGCTGATGTAAATTGTATGAGAGAAGAAAACAATGTAACAAAGTGGAAGGATGTATGTTGAAGGGGTGTGCTTTGAGAAGCATCTTGAAACAAACAGTTGCTGTCAAGTCAACTCCGGCTCATAGTGATCCTGTGTGTGTCAGAGTAAAACTGTTAAGTGTTTTCAGAGACCAATTTTTTAGGCAGTAGATGACCAGGTTTTCTTTTGAGTTGCCTCTGGGGGACTGATTTCCAAAATTTTGGTTACTAACTTGGAGTGTTGGACTCCTGGTGTGGCACTGTAGGATCACCACTGGGCTTCGAAACATAAGGTCATCTGTTCAAACCCACCAGCTGTTCCTCAGAAATCCTATATAGCGTAGCTATGAGTCAGAAATGACTCAATGGCACTTACCAACAACAACAGCAAGCCTAGTGTGTTCATTCTTTTACTGTCCATGGATTCTGAAGAGCAACTTCTGCTGCTGCTGCTGCTACTGCATGAAGTTTAGCTCAGTTCCGATTCAGAAAGACCCAGTAGAGTGTGTCCGAAGCTGTAAATCTTTATGGGAGCAGGAAGCCTCATTGTTATCCCACTGAGCAACTGATGGATTCGAACTGTTGACCTTGAGGTCCAACGTGCATCGCACTACACCACCACGGTGCCTTTGAGGAATCCCTTGTTGCTGTTGTTCAGTGCCGTTGAGTCAGTTCCTACCCATAGCGACCCTGCATAGGGTTTCCGAGGAGAAGCTGGTGAGCTTGAACTGCCAACCTTGCAGTTCAATTGACTTTGAAGTCTGGCACATTAACCCACAGCACCACACCAGGACTCCTTGAGGAGCCCCTAGAGACCCCTAAAACCAAAATACTCTTGCCTCTCACATGACCTAATTTATACTAATAGTAATACTTAGTATCTTCCACCTTCAAGATGGCAAATTGGGTAGATGTGTAGTGAGGAGCTCAGTCAACAACAACACGGAATACAGGACCAAGAGGACTCAAGAGATGGTGTTGGTACTCTGTAACAAATATAAAGGTATGTTTGGAGGTTCGGAGGGTTTATAGCTGGGGAATTTGCAGGAGAATCCAGAAAT
>NW_006408602.1:11793262-11798076 GCF_000296735.1 Chrysochloris asiatica | reverse complement strand
AGTTGGTTCCGACTCGATGGCACCTGACAACAACAACAATACTTAGTATATAGTATTTTTAATAGCAATAAACAATAGTATGAATTATAAATCTAACTACTTCTGCATTAGTGAGTGATTGTTAAAGGCCTGGCACTGACCATTTTATAAATTATTTTATTGGCTAATTTAGTCAGCACCGAAAGACTGTTAGGTCAGTATTACTGTCACCATTTACTGGGAAGGTATCCTATACTTACAGTGGAAAATTGGAATTCTAATCAGGTTAAACTGAATGTAGACTCCAATAAGCAAATAACATATTAAAGCAACATCTTACATCTTAATGAGAATTCATTTATGATTTTATTATATATATAAAATAAAGGTGCTAATTAAGAACAAAGCTGAAAGAGAAAATGAAAAATGAAATAATCAAAAAACGTGGCTGCCATATCAGAGAGAAAGTTAAGAAAGACTTGCATTCAGGACACACACAGGGTACTATCTAAAATAAGTGAGTAATGGGAGTCAGGATGAGGGCACAGTTACCTAGTGGGGGATGTGGTGAAAACGGAGATGAAACAGGCCAAAGTTTACCTTTTCTTACTTCACCTTTTCTTAGGTTCCACCTCAGAAAAGAGGAAACAAAATCATGGATGAGAAGTGAGAACTTTGAAGTCAAGAAATAGGTCATTATCAATCATTTCTCATTTCTCTTCCTCACAGAGCTGGTCCCTACAGCACAGTGCTCTTCACAGGATTTGCACTTGTAGAATACGGAGATAAATGCTCTTAGGTTGAACAGAATTGAATGCAATGGATGTGAGTTGAATTGACTGGAATCAAATTAATCAGAGTCCAAATTGCAAGAGAACCATTTCAATTTTAGGTATTTTTTAAAAGGAGCCTAGAAAGCTGCTTAATTTAATGTTAACTGATGAAAGATGAGGAATTCAAAGTACACTGAAGTTAGATTCAAAAGTATAAACATCTAATTAGCAGCAACCATGAGCTAGGTTCTAATTTCTGACTTCCTGTCTAACCTTGCTTTCACTGTGCAACACTATATACGAACTTAGTGACCATTACATCTAAAGAATAAGAGAAGAGGATAAGAATTAAAAGAAGATATTGAATGATTCTTTAGCAGGAATGGGAACACCCTGCCCACAGATTGTATCTGTTGTTGTTGTTGTTGTTGTTGTTAAGTGCCGTTGAGTCAGTTCCGACCCATGGCAACCCTGTATAGGGTTTCCAAGGAGTAGTTTGGTAAACTTGAAGTGGCAATCTTGCCATAACCAATCACTTGTCAGTGATTCCAAATCCATCCACAGTGAGGCAGCACTCTCCAAGAAAATAAACATCGTATCTTAAAACTGTTCAGTGGAAGTTACAACACAGATGTCCATATTACAGTCATCATTAGATTAGTGACAGCAAGTAAGGAGCTTGATACAACTGCCTTTTGTCAAATAATTAAAGTAACATGTTATCCTCACAACTGGACTTTTAAGAACTATTACAGGAACCAAGATACATTTAAAGTTACAAATGCATTTCCTTAATGTCTTTGCCCACAATTGAATAACTTTTAAAAATATTAATTCTCAAACATTTTGCATATGATTTAAGAGATGCATATCATTTTTGATGAATAAATCAATTTGGACATTAATTTAAAGATTTTAAGTGTTGTTGAGTCAGTTCCAACATATAGTGACCCTATATAGAGTTTCTAAGAAGAATCTAGTGAACTTGAACCCCTGACCTTATAGTTCAAACTGACTTTGCAGTCCAGTGCATTAACCCACAGTGCCGCCCTAGGACTCCTAAAGAATTTGTAGAAAACCCTAAATACATGATGGGGAGATTGTTTGAAAAACTTTGATAATTTTTTATTTTAATTTTTTAAAATTTATTTACTTTTTGATAAGATGTGAATTTGCTTGATCAGTTCTTTTTGTGTTTCTTTTTATTTTATTTTATTTTGAAAGTAAAAGCATCATAAATGACATGGTGGTGGTGGATATGTGCTATGGAATTGGTTCGACTCATAGTGACCCTATACAGGGTTTCCAAGGCTGTAAATCTTTACAGGAGCAGAAAGCCTCATCTTTCTCCCACAGAACAGCTGGTAGTTTTGAACTGCTGACACTGAGGTTAGAAACCCGGTTCATAACCACTACGCTACCAAAGCAGACCTAAACCCTCCATATATTATAATCATTTCAACTGTCCTTTCTAATCCATCTCAATCCTCAAACTGACTTGGACCATTTTCTGTTACTCCTATTTCCTATCCCTTCTTCCACAACTGCCCTTGTCTAGTTTCTACACATCTGCTTTTCCGACTAGTCTCATCACATTGACCATCATATTTCTCATGTATTTTAATATCTGTGACATTCCTGAATGAATATATAATCCCAAAGTCCATATTGAGTGTACATTGATAGCCATTAATATTGTTTCAGATAGAGCCATGTTCCATGGATAGGGAAACAAATGCAATTATAATATAGATGATTCGTAACTTTTTTCATAAGACTGATACATCCCTGATACCAAAGATCTTGTGTTTTTGGGTTTTTTAAAGCTTTTATTGTGAATTGAGTGAAGGTGTACAGGGAAGAATGTCAATTTTACATTCAACAAATTATTGCAATGATTACAGTCCCATCCATGTACCATCAGTTAACAGTTTTTACCTCATTGTCTTTTTTTTTTTTTTTTGATGTATGCATCCCACACTGAAAATATATATTCACTTAAATGTCCAAAGGTGCACTTTGCAAGCCAGCTTCATGTCCACAGGCACACTGCCTGTCTCAGTCCATGGGCCTATAGTTCTTTGCTGTTCTGTCTCTCTGTGCTATCACCTCTGTCACCATCTCTGTTGTCACCACTTTTATGGTTAGGATCCCTCGCTCCTTTCATGCTCTTACCTCCTGATAGTCCTAGGATCCTTTGTTCCTGAAATGACAGATTAATTGCTTCCCACTTTTAGTTATACCTCTTCTTCATTTACAGTTGTGATAATCACCATTAGTCCTCATAGCAATTATTAACAATTGAATCATAAAATCCTATCTCCATCATCACCAGACCCATCTGGACAAGAGGAAACCTATTCAGTGGGGTTTCTATCTTACTCTCCTCATTCTGACACTAAGCATCAGCCTGAAAACTTGTAAGCCAGCCACTATGTGTCTTTATGGGCCCCATTTTCGATAGCTGAAGTCTAAGCTGCCGTTCCCTATCAATCCAGTATAATGAGGAGGCAAGCTTGATCCATGCTATGAAAGAATCCTTCCCTTTCAGTTGAAATGCACCAAATGTTTTTTTTAAAAGAGAGACCAAATTCATATACAAATAAAGATTAAGAAGTTAGTCAATAAAATATTAGCAAGTAAAATTCATCAGTATATTAAATATACCAAAAATGAACATGTCTTAAAAAATGTAATGATATTTAATATTGTTATTGCTAGGCATCATAGTGTTAGTACTGACTCATAGCAACTCTATGCAAAACAGTATAAAACACTGCCTGGTCATCAGACAAGCTCACAATCATTGCTACATGTGAACATGTTTTTACATTTCAACATGAATCAGATAAAATTTAACATAAAACCCTTTAATAATGAATCAATTAATAGGTCAACATTTGCTGAATTAACCCAAGAAGAAGCTTTAACTATGCAACAATAAAACTAATGTGAAGGTGGTACTAAAATGTAAACATAGATGAAAGCTTCAAAACTGATTTAATTATGTAAAAGTGCTTTAGAGTTGTTTTTAAAATAGACTCATTTCTATAAAAATAACTAAAAACAATGTGATCAGATAGAATCTCTAGAGATATTACCTTACAACATGGATTATCATAGGGAAAAGTACAAGGGTGGGTCAAATGTTATCCACATTCGGGTTGTAGAATTTATTTTAATCAATTTTTAGAAAAGACAAATACATAATTTTTTTTTACATAATCTCCTTGCTTTTCAATACATTTTATCTGTCAACAAGCTTTCATGTTCCCTTATTTAAAAATGTTTTAGGCTGGGCTGCCAGCCACTAATGCACCACTGTCTTCACGTCTTCCTTAGATGTGAATCTTCTTCCTGGATGGGTTACTTTCTGGGAACCAAACAAGTGCAAGTCCGATGGAGTAAGATCAGGACTGTAGGAGGAATGCTTTGACACCTCAAAATGAAGTTTTTTCAGAGTATCAACAGTGTGGGCAGAGGCTTGTGGACATGCATTGTCATGCAAAATCATAATGCCCTAGGATAACAGTCCTCTGTTTTTAATCCGAAATTTAGCCTTCAGCTCTTCAGTGAGCATCTCACAGTAATGAGCACTGTTTATTGTTGAACTTTTTCCTGATAGTGTTCCACATCTTGCCCTTGAGAATCCCAGAAAACTGTAAGCATAAATTTTACAGCTAATGGTTGACTTTTTCACTTATTTTTGGTAGCCGACTGAGGATGTTTCCATTCCATACTCTGCCGTTTACTCTCAGGCTCATAGTGATGAATCCACTTCTCATCACCAGTAATGATTTTTTTTTTTTTTAAAGAAACGTTTACCTTTCTTTGAGTAGCGTTCCAAATTTTGTTTGGAGATGTCCAAATGCTTCTGTTTATACGCTTTCATGAGTTGTTTTGGTACCTATCTCACACAAACTTTTTGAAACCCGAGTCTATCACGGATTATTTCACAGACAGAGCCATGGCTGATTCACTAATGATTTGCCACATAATCCACTGTCACTCGTCTATTCAACAGAATCATTTCACAGGCACGCTCAATGTTATCATCAGCCA
>NW_006408602.1:11776758-11793137 GCF_000296735.1 Chrysochloris asiatica | reverse complement strand
GTAGTGGTTACGAATCGGGCTGTGAACCGCAAGGTCAGCAGTTCGAAACTACCAGCTGTTCCGCGGGAGAAAGATGAGGCTTTCTGCTCCTGTTAAGATTTACAGCCTCGGAAACCCTGTACAGGGTCGCTATGAGTCGGAACCGACTCCACAGCACATAACAACAACATATATATAAAGGTACCATCGACTGACAGAGCAACCAACGAAATTCTGTACTGGAAGTACAAACAGAATGTTCCTTAGAAGCTAACATTTTAGCCAGACTTCTCTCTTAAACTTTAGACATGATATCAGGAGGGCCCAGTGCCTGAGAAGGACATCATGCTTTGTAAAGTGGAGGGTCAGTGGAAAAAAAGGAAACCGCCAATTATTATATATAATTGTTGAGTGTAATCGAATTTATTCCAACTCACAGCAACCCAGTATAAAGTTTCCAAGGCTGTAAATCTTTCTGAGGCTATAAATCCACAGATGACTGGAAAATTCAAACTGTTAACATTATGGTTTTCAGTCCAGTGCTTATCCTACAGAAACATCACACTCCTATATAAGTCTGCTTACCAACATCTGATTCTCTTGGTGTTTTAAGCTCTTCTGATCTGTAAAACCAATTGGCTAGTTTCAGTCTGAAATTTTAGAGTGGATGTGGTATGCATCACCTTCCAGTTGTAGCTTTGTGCCTAATCCAGCCTGTCTTTTGCCCTTCCACAGTAACTGTGGTCAAATGTGGATGACAAATACATCAGCCTTGATCCCTGAGTGACTACGAGGATCACAGCTTCCTGCCAATCAGCACTGAACATGTAAAATATGTAAAAAGAAGCGTTTTGTTTTCTATGCAATGGGAATTTGAGGTTTGTATGTTAACCTAGTATAATTTACCTGATACAATTTAGAGAAACTTTTCTTTTTCCTAAGAGAATGAGGAAAGAATATCATTACTTGGTAATCTAATGTTTTGCTTTTATTCATCCCACTGTGGTTAAACTTTCATTTTTTCAGGTTTTTAAAGTAATAATATTATTATGGATATTATTGTGTATGACTATAGATGCTGATACATAAGAGTATCTATTTTCTAGGGTTTGTATACAAAAATGAAATTTCAAGTCATCAGGTATGCACATGTTAAACTTTGATAGGTAATGCCAGGTGATTTTTCATAATGGCTTGATAAATTTACAATGGCTCCTGGTTGTTGTTGTTGTTAAGTGCCTTCGAGTCGGTTCCGACCCATAGCGACCCTGTACAGGGTTTCCGAGGGTACTACCAGCTGCTCCGCTGGAGAAAGATGAGGCTTTCTACTCCCATAAAGATTTACACCCTCAGAAACCCTGTAGAGGGTCACTATGGGTCGGAGCCGACTCGACGGCACATAACAACAACAACAACAATATATTCTGGAGAAATCCTGGTGTGGCACTGTGGGTAAATGTACCAGACTGCAAAGTTGTTTGAAATGCAAGGTCGGCAGTTCAAGCTCACCAGCTGCACCGTGGAAACCCTATACAGGGTCGCTATGGGTCGGAATTGACTCAACAGCACTTGACAACAACAACATATATTCTGGACGCTATTCCAATTAGGGAATCCCTGGTAGCACAGTGGATTATGAGCTAGGCTGCTAACTGCAAGATGGATCATGAGCAATCTAACAGAGCTAAAGAAAGATGAGATTTTCTGCTCTGGTAAGAATTCTTAGCCTCAGAAACCCTACCCAGTCACTATAGTTGTAATTGATTCAAAGACTGACCATTTCATTTACAGTCATTGTTTTATCTTTTCACATTTTTATAATTTTCATTGATGAATAGAAATATTTACCCTATATATTGCCAATGTATCAGAAGTTCAAACTCAACATCCACTTTTTGGAAACCCTATACAGGGTTGCTATGAGTTGGGACTGACTCAATGGCACTTAACAAAAAAAAATATATTGGAGTCCTGGTATGGCACTGTAGGATAATGCATGGACTGTAAGGTCCATGGTTCAAACTCACTAGCTAAACCACAGAAACCCTATACAGGGTTACTATGAGTCAGAACCAGCTCTAAAGAACTTAACAACAACAATAATGTACCCATAATTTTTTTATATGGTTTTCATTATTTGAATTTAAAGAATCTTTAGAATCCCTACCCAACTTTTTTTTTTTTTTTAACAGCAAAGACAAGTTTATTCAAGACAAACCTGGGAGGGGCTTGCTGAACAAAGTCAGAAGCACTGTCTTGCACAAGCTGAGGGCTTTTATGAGGGTCTTGCTAGGAGGTGGAGTTTAGAAGGGAATAGCTGTGGCGGAAATGGGAAATTGAAAATTAAGGAAACTAGAGATTTAAGAGAGTTAACAACAGTTGATCTCAAAATAGCTGCACTCAGCTCCCTCATTCTAGTCTTCTATTGATATATAGGGAATGGGGGTGTCATTCTTATTCTGTCTGCTTCCTGCTGAGTCTAGGTGATGTTGGGAGTTGTTTCAAAGGTTCTGGAGAAGTAGGGCTGTAATAACATGATCTTGGGTTATTGCTTTGGATATGGCTGATATTCTTTCTGAAAGGAAACACTGGAAACGGCTGATCAAGCAATGGAGGAAAAAGAAGCCAACCACTATAAACCAAAACAGGGTGAGGAGGGGTGCTAGTTAGGGGGAAAAAAAGATGTGAGTTTGGACTCAAGCAAGTTTTAGGCTTGAATTAATTTCTTTACTCATCCATGGCAGCGTCTTTAAGGTCCAATACTGAAAACTGGATTGTAGAGGGAGGAATCCATGACAGAAGGGTGTAGGGGATTGGGACTACTGTAAAAATAGGACACATAGCTTGATTAATGTGATGGAGGTCTTTGATTGAGTCTATATGTCCCATCAGGGTTTTGTACTGGTAGAATAGGAGTGTTGTGTGAAAAATGGGTACATATGGGGATGTGGGCTACAAGGAGTCCGGAAATAATAGGTTGGATACTGTGGAGACCTTCAGGGTATTGAGGGACAGCAATTTGACACATAGGATCTTTAATGAAATTTTATAAAGGTGTGGTGATGGGAAATGACAGGTATGTCAGTGTTCCAAATTATGGGATTAATTTTTGGTGAAGTTTCACTGGATTTACACAGCGGCCAGGTGTTTGTAAGAGAAAAAAATAGGAATGACTGTCTCTTAGAAATTAAAAATGGATTATGGCTCCTAATTTGTTTAAGATGTCATGTTTTCCCTTTTGTTATATTTAAATCTTCAGCATGTAAATGTTATTATAAATAACATTTTTATTTATTGCTGTAGTATAAATATTCAACTGATAAGCTATACAGTTTGTCTAGCAAATCTGGTAAACTCCATTTTAATTCTAAACTCATATTTTCTTTGTAATGACAGTTTTGATTTACTCTTCCTTTCCCTTTTATCTATTATTTATATTTCTTGACTCAATGCCATTTTCAGAACTATTTAAATTTTTTTATTAAAGAGAGTAGAAATAGACTTTTCTATTGTTCATATTTTAAATATGAATGATTTTGATATTACATGATATTGAATGATTTTGATATTCAAAGTATTATTATTAGTTTAATTATTACTATTTTGCACTATCAGGTTAAGAAAGTTACCTTCATATCTGTGTAATCAGAGAAGTCTAAGTGTGCAACAATGGCATGGAAGCAGCATCTGATTTCCTTTAATTTCACAAGGGGGAGGATGAGAGTCACCATAAGCATCAGTCGAAGGTTAGTTCATTCCTTTGAGGCAGAGATCAGACATGTATCCACCCTCCAAACATTACACTAATTCTGACACCAGTCATCCCTCTCATGGCATACTACTTCTTTGATGCTTTGATAATTCATTACAATAGCCACACAGAACTCACAGCAGTACTCACTATTTGTTATTGTTGTTAAGTGACTTCAAGTCAGTACTGATTCATAGCAACCCTATATAGGGTTTCTGACACTTTACAAGAGCAAAAAGCCTCATCCTTCTCGTGCAGAACAGCTGGTAGTTTCAAACTGCTGACCTTGAGGTTAGCAGCCCAACTCGTAGCCAATATGTTAGCAGAGGTCTTTTAGGATTATATACAGTTGAATATATATGTATGGGACTGAAAACAATAGCTTCCAAGTTGTTCCCAATTTACTAAGTCCAACCTATGTGCATCAGAACAGAACCATGATCCACAGGGTTTCAAAACCTGATTTTTCAGAAGTAGATTGTCAGGTACTTCTTTTGAGCAGTTTCTGGGTGGACTTACAGTTAGCAACTAAACATTAACCATTTGTGCTAGGATAGGACATATTATATAAAGAGTTATTAGGGTCCAATGATAGCAACCTTATATAGGATTTCCAGGGAGTGGCTAGTGAGTTTGGATTGCCGACCTTTTGGTTCAGTGCTTATCCTGCAGTTCCACACCACGACTCTTATGTAATAATGTTGTTGTTAAGTGCCATCAAGTCAGTTCCAACTCAGATCGACTCTGTTTCCAATCAACCTTGCAGTCCAACATATGAACCCTCAGCACCACACCAAGACTCCACATACTAATGTTGTTGTTGTTCAGTGCCATCAAATAGGTTCAAACCCATAGCAACCCTGTATAGGGTTTACGAAGAGTGGCTGGTGACCTTGAACCACCAACCTTGCTGTTCAAACTAACTTTGCAGTCCAGTGCATTAACCAACAGCACCACACCATGGCCCCCACATGTTGTTGTTGTCAGGCGCCGTGGAGTCGGAACCAACTCATAGCGACCCCATGCACAGCAGAACGAAACAATGTCCGCTGCTGGGCCAACCTCACTACTGCTGCCACACTTGATGGCTTCAATGATGTCATCTGGCTGATCCATCTCGTTAGGGGTCTTCCTCTTTTTCTCTGACCCTCCATCTTACCCAGCATGACATCCTTCTCCAGTGACCGTTTCTTCCTGACAATATGTCCAAAGTACGAGAGATGGAGCTTAGCCATCCTGGCCTCCAAGGAGCACTCTGGCTGCACTTCTTCCACATAGCAATACCTAATTCTCATCACAATTTACTATGCTAATCACTTAGTGTGAAACAATTTAAGTCCTATCAGGCCTTTGTGGTAGCTATTGTTATTATTCATGTTTCTTAAAAGGAAGAAAGTGAGAAGGAAAAAAGCTGTATCTTTTACTCGTCAATACTGTTGAAAGTTGTTGTAAGTTGCATTTGTCAGTGCTGACTCATAGCAATTCTATGTACAACAGATGAAACACTGTTCATGCCTGTGTC
Organism: Chrysochloris asiatica; assembly: GCF_000296735.1. NCBI lineage: Eukaryota > Metazoa > Chordata > Mammalia > Afrosoricida > Chrysochloridae > Chrysochloris > Chrysochloris asiatica. Next base: position 11,787,885 of record NW_006408602.1, on the reverse strand, counting down.
ATCCTCACAATGTTTGCTATGCCTGAGTCCACTGTTGCAACCACTGTGCCAATGTGTTAGAAAGTTGTTGTTGTTACTGTTAAGTGCCATTGAGTCATTTCTGACTCCTAGCAACACTGTATGGTGAGGTTGAACAGTCAACCTTGTGGTTCAAACTGACCTTGAGGTCAAGTGCGTATCCTACAGTACCACAACAAGACTGAAATTTGGACCTTGGCAATTTGGTTCCAGAAATTCTGCTCTTAACCACTAATATCTACTTCTTTTCCTTCAAACAAAAATGTAGATCCAAGGAAAAAGGAAACAGATTTCATTACATTTAATTGAGACAAATTCGATATCTGGGTAGAAAAATTTTAAGGACTAATGAAACTCATTATGATGCTAACAGTTATATGAAGCTTAAAATGTAGACATTAAATATAAAAATCAAATTTTCTGGAACTGTTCCACTTTGGAGGATTCACCCTACAGATTTATTTGTGGACTTACAAAAATTCTGTTTGTAGCATTGTTGGTAATAAAGAAGATTGGCAAAAACTCAAATGTCTTCATTGTGCTACTAAATTGCACATTTTCTCATACAGAAATTTTTTTTTTTTAAGCTAATGGATTCTATATTTCTTGAGTACTTTGGTGTTTGAGAATAACTATTTTTATCTTTATCTTTCTGTAAATTTGGGAATGGATTTTAACTGTATTTATATTTCCTATGACTTCTGGTATGTCATTGTAGGTTCAGCACTGCTGTATTTATATTTCCTATGACTTCTGGTATGTCATTGTAGGTTCAGCACTGGACTGGAAACAACAAGGTTGATGATTCAAACCCACCAGTTGCTCTTTGGAAACTTTATATAAGGCTGTGATGAGTCAGAACTGACTCAATAGCACTTAATAACAACAACAGCATGGTTTGAAATTATATTGCTGTTATTTTTGTTCAGTGCCTTTGAGTAGGTTTCAACTCATAGGGACCCTGTACAGGATTTTCAGAGGATTGGTTGCAACAATATAGATATTATAATTAGACAAGATCTTTGATAGCTTAAGAGAGTAAAGTTTTACTAAAGATTAATACAGAAACAGCTGCAAGCATACATTGACAACAGAGAACTTCCAGAGGTTCATAATGTCCGATAGATCTTGGCTGAAAGCAGAGAATATCGGAAAGATGTTTACCTGTGCTTTATTGGCTACACAAAGGCTTTTGATTGTGTGGATCGTGACAAGCTATGGACAACATTGCAAAGTATTAGTATTCCAGAACACTTAATTGTGCTCATGAGGAATCTGTACATGGACCAAGAGACAGTTGTTCAAACAGAACATGGGAACACTGAATGGTTTAAAATTAAGATAGGTGTGCAACAGAGTTGTATCCTTTCACCATACTTATTCAACTTGTATGCTGAGCAAATAATCCAAGAAGCTGGGTTATATGAAAAAACAACATCGTGGCATCATTATTGGAGGAAGACTCATTAACAACCTGCGATATGCAGATGATACAACCTTGCTTGCTGAAAGTGAAGACTTAAAATATTTACTAATGAAAATCAAAGAGCACAGCCTTCAGTATGGATTGCATGTCAATGTAAGGAAAACAAAAATCCTCACCACTGGACGAATAAACAACATTCTTATCAACAGAGAAAAGATTGAAGTTGTCAAGGACTTCATTCTTCTTGGATCAATTATCAACACCCATGGAAGCAGCAGTCAAGAAATCAAACAACATATTGCATTAGGCAAATCTGCTGCACAAGTCCTTTTTAAAGTGTTGAAGAGCAAAGATGTCAGCTTGATGACTAAGGTGCGCCTGACCCAAGCTATGGTGTTTTCAATAACCCCATATGCATGCGAAAGCTGGACCATGAATAAGGAAGACCGTAGAAGAATTGATGTTTTTGAGTTATGGTGTTGGAGGAGAATACTGAAAGTGCCATGGGCTGCCAAAAAAACTGTGTTGGATGAAGTGCAGCCAGAGTACTTCTTGGAGGCCAGGATGGTCAAACTTCATCTCTCATGCTTTGGACATATTGTCAGTAGGGACCAGCTGCTGAAGAAGGATCTCATGTTTGGTAGGGTGGAGGGTCTGAGAAAAAAAGGAAGACCCCCACAGATAGATGGATTGGCAAAGTTGCAGCATCAATGGGCTCAACCGTAGCAACAATTGTGAGGTTGGCCCAGGACATGGCAGTGTTTCGTTCTGTTATGCATCGGGGTCGCTATGAGTTGGTACCGACTCAATGGCACCTAACAAACAACAACAGCAATTTGTCTTCTTCATTGAGTGTCTCTGTTCAGAAATCTAAAACCAGACTAGTTTATTCCACTTCTAAGTAGAGAGTTTCTTTCTTTCTTTTTTTTTTTTTTTTTTTCTTCCTAGATAGTTACAGAATTTACTTTTCTTTCATGCTAATTTTTACTAAGGGAAGTACAATGGCTCTAAAGAATAAACACTGGACTGACAACCACAAGTTCAACAGTTCAAGCCCACCTGCTGCTCCTCAGGAGAAAGGTTAGGCTTTCTGTTCCTCTAAAAGATTTACAAGAACCAACTCGATGGCAAGTAACAGCAACAAATATTTATTAACTTCACCAGAATATTTGTTTTCCATGTGCTTCAGAGTAGAATGATCTCAAAGGAATTTCAACAGCTGTTTTTGTTTTGTTTTGGTTTTTAGGAATTAGATTTCTAGGCCTTTCTCGTGATGTACCTCTGCATAGACCTGAACTTCCAATAAAACCAAAATGTAGTTAAGAGTGTTAATCATTTAGAGAACCAAGAAACTCCAGAATACTTCTTACAGTTGAGCATTTTGAATCTTGATATCCTGAAACATGGTGATCATTTATGATATGCAGATTTAGGTCTATCTTCATGTTGGAGATTTATTTTCAATAAGGTTAAATTTATTAAATCTGAAATGGCCTAAAGTTTCCTGAACTCTCTGAGTAATGCTTACGTCTTCAAAATCAATTCACATTTCTCTCTCCCTGTCATTCACTCCAATCACATGGTCTCTCTCTTCAAATATTCAAAATCCTTCCTTCTTTGCACAGAATCACACACTTTGTTTCTTCACCTCTCTAATTTCTTCCTCTCCTTCAGATTAAGTGATACTTGTTCAGGGAACTATTACTTGACTTCCAAACACTCAATATAGATTGCTTTTCTATTCTTTTTCACAATATTGTATGTTTGGTATGTCTAGCATATGCTCCAATTGTTGTTAGGTGCCATGGGGTCAGTCCTGACACATAGCTACACTCTGTACAACAAAATGAAACATGCCCAAAGAAGGGGATATGAAGTCTTGCCATCATTTCTTCCAAGAAGCAATCAGCTATATTTCTTTATTTCTTCCAAAAGAGATTTCTTTATGTCTGGCAGTACATGGCATGTTCAATATTCTTCACCAACATCAAAATTCAAATGCATCAGTTCCCATATTTTTCCTTATTCATTGTCCAACCTTCGCATGCATATGAGACTGACATTTTTACTCTTTAACACTTTAAAGAGCTATTTGGCAGCAGACTTGCCAAATGCAAGACGTCGTTTGATTTTTTGACTGCTGCTTTCATGAGGCTTGATTGTGGATACAAATAAAATGAAATTATTGACAACTTCAGTCTTTTCTCTGTTTATCATATTATTTATTGGTCTAGTAGTGGGTATTTTCGTTTTCTTCATGTTTAAGTGTAATCAATACCAAAGACTACAGTCTTTGATCTACATCAGAATTTCAAGTCCTCTTCAATTACAGGAAGCAAGATTATGCCACCTGCATATCACTGGTTGTTAATGTGTCTTTCTGTAATTCCAGTGCTGTTTTCTTCATATAGTCCAGCTTCTGGACTATTTTCTCAGCATATAGATAGCATAAGTACAGTGGAAAGATGCAACTTTGACACACACCTTTTCTGATTTTAATCCACTCAGTATCCCTTTGCTTTGTTTCAATGACCCGTCTGTGTGCAGGTTCCACAAAAGCACAATTACGTGTCTGTAATTCTCATTCTTTGCAATGTTAAATCGACCTTGAGGTCTGTTTGTTAGGATTCATACAGTAGAATTCCTATGCATACTCAATAAACCACAAGTAAACAAATTTCTGGTATTCTCTGCATTGAGCCATGATCTATCCAATGTCAGTAATAATATCCTTCATTTTACACCCTCTTCTGAATCTGGCTTACATTTCTACCAGTTCTCTGTTGATGTACTGCTACACCAGTTTTTGAATTATTTTCACCAAAATTTTACTTGCAGATTATGTTAGTGATATTTTTTAATAATTTACGCATTCTCTTGGGTCACCTTCCTTTGGAATGGGTACAAAAAAACATAGTTTCTTTCCTGAACGTTGGTAAGATAGTTGTCTTCCAAATTTCTTGGCATAGATAAGTGAAGACCTAACAGGACTTGAAATACTTATGAAGTTCAAAGACTACAGTCTTCAGTATAGATTGCACTTCTATGTAAAGAAAACAAAAAGCCTCACAAATGGACCAATAAATAATATCATGATAAATTAAGAAAAGATAAAGTTGTCAAAGACGTCATTTTTATTGGATCCAAAATCAACACTCATGGAAGCAACAATCTAGAAATCAAATTATATATTGCATTACACAAATATGTTCCCAAAGTCCCCTTTAAAGTATTGAAGGGCAAAGATGACACTTTGAGGACTAAAGTGCACCTGACCCAAGCTATGGTTATTTTTATTTGCAAATGAAAGTTGGACAGTGGATAAGGAAGACCATAGAAGAATCCATGCATTTGAATTATGGTGATGGCAACGAATTGAAAGTGCCATGGACTGCCAGAGGAACAAATACATCTGTCTTAGAAGAAGTACTGCCAGAATGCTCCTTAGAAGTGAGAATGACAAGACTTTATCTCTCTATATTTTACATTTTGTCAGGAGAGCTCAATCTCTGGAGAAGGACGTCATGCTTGGTAAAATGGAAGGTCAGCAAAAAAGAGGAAGATCCCCAACAAGAGAGTGGCAACAACAATGGATTGAAATGTAACAATTGTGAGGATGGCACAGATTGGGTCATGTTTTGTTCCATTGTGCATAGAGTTGCTATAAGTCAGAGCCTACTCGAAATCACCTAACAATAATAAGAATTGGCTCCAACTCATAGCTACCTACACACAACAGAAGGAAGCACGGTGTGCTCCTGTGCCATCCTCACAATTGAATTTAGTGTAAGCCCATTTTTCAGTCACTGTGTCACCTCCTCTGACTGAGGATCTTCCACTTTTTCACTGACCTCCCACGTTTCCAAGCAGGCTGTCCTTCTCCAAGAACTGGTTGCTCCTAATAACATGTCTAAAGTACTAGAGAAGAAGTCTTTTGATCCTCACTTCTAAGGAACATTCTGGCTGTACTTCTTCTAACACAGGTTGTTTATTCTTTTGGCAACCCATGGTGCTTTCCATATTCTTCTCCAGCACCACAATTCAAAGAAGTAATTTCTCTGGTCTCCCTTATTCACTGTCCAGTTGAAAATATCATCTTTGATATTTTTGTTCTTTAACGCTTTTAAGAAATATTTTTCAGGTCCAATGCAATATGTCATTTGATATTTTGACTGCTGCTTCCACATTTTAATTACTAATGGATGTTTGCAGCTGTTTCCTCTCACTTTGATCTGTGTTCAATCAGCAAATCCACATCATTAAGACTGATTCATTTAAGGAAGCAACTCTTCCTCAGTTGTATTTTAAGTGCCTTCCAACCTGAAGGGCTCCTGTTTGGGTACAATATTAGACAATGTTACACTGCTATTCATGTTTTCAGTTACTGACCTTTCAAAGTGTTCCACCTCTCCTTCTTCCTAGTCTATTTTAGTCTGGACACTCTGATGATACCTGTTCATCACAGGTAAGGCTGAGGGTATTTGAAATACCATGGGTAGCCCAGCTTCCAACATCACAGCAACACACATGCCACTACAGGATGACGAACTAACAGATGGGTGGTGGTATGTCAGGACTGTGTTTTGTTCTGTTGTTAATAGGGTTCTATGAATCAAAACCAACTTTATGTCACCTAACAACAACAATAAGAATTGGCTCCAACTCATAGCCACCTACGTATGCACGAGTCTAATACAAGAAGATAATGATTTTACCTGAAAATTTCTGAATTATTTGAAGGGAACATTGTGTGCTCCTACATGAAATTCTCTAATATTGCTTAAGACTTGTAAGAATTATGAAGACGTGAATCATACCTGCTCTATTTTCATAGACTCTCTAGCATCTTACTTAAAATGTTTGTTAAATGAATAAATGGATGGATTAATAAAAAAAAATTACTTGAAATTGCTTTTTCAATCAGTCATATTTTAAATGTCTGAAATTCTGTTTTAATGCTTTTATTTTCCTTTTTTGTGGTCTTGTTTTTACTTGGTTTCTTTGTTGTTGTTAACTACCGTGGAGTCAGTTCCGACTCATCATGACCCTGCACAGGGTTTCCGAGGCTGCAAATCTTTGCGGAAGCAGAAAGCCTCATCTGTCTCCCATGGAACAGCTGGTAGTTTTGAACTGCTAATCTTGAGGTTAGCAGCCCAATTTGTAACCACTACGCTGCCACAGCTCCTTTACTTGGTTTCTTAAGCAGTTATTAACTTCTTCACATATAACAATATACCTTCTATATGTTTTGACTTTTTCTTTCTTTTGCAATCAGTTTAACCCACCTCTGTACAATAAAGCTTTTTTTTATTATTATTCAGTTTTATCCTGTTTCTCAATTTATGCCTATTTCCAACTTATACACATTCTGTTGGACTCAGCATCTGAACAATGACACCTACTTGTTTGATCAGCTCCCTGATGATAAGTAAGCCTCCTAAATTCTCTACCATAAATAATAATTCAGAAATTTTCAGGTAAAATTTTTATCTTCTTGTATTAGACTTTTATTTCACTTCAACAGATCTGTGACCGCTAGTCCCCTTTGGTTTGGGATGTAAATTACTTTCTTTTCTATAGTTGCTGTCTTAATGAAAAAGGAGGGCTGACTATACAAAATGAAAATAGAACCCTGAAATGCCTCGATGATTTACATCCAAACTGTTGACTCATGTCTATTATATTTCTGGGACTGAGATGGAGGTAAACTCTCACAGCTGTCAGACTAAAAGAAATCAGGCCTAATCATTTATATCTATCTTCTATGATAACAAGAAGTTGTTCTTTGAAAAGATACAGTAATTTTGGTGAAAAAGACAGCTTTTGAAATAATGTTTTGATGACACTCATAAAAGTTTATGTGTTGCATAAAATTAAATATGAAAATGCATGCTTCATAGAAGAATGTACTAGTACATTAAAAAATCTATACTAGTTCCTTCCATCCATGAGCTACAAGTATGTTACTGTAGCAGACATTATTCAAATCATAGTTTTTCATTATTTTTACATTTATACTAAAATAACAAATGATCACATATCTACCTACCTAATTACCTGTTAACTTGGTTCTGTGACTTCCATGCTATTGGCATGTTGGCCATTGTCTTTCCTGTTGTATAAACCACAAAACAGTGCTAATTATGTGTAGAATGATAATCTAGCCTTCCAAATGACTAACTAAAACTGTCACACAGTGGTGCTTTAGCAAAACTGCAAGTGCAACCTCTGTAGTCCGAGGTGACTGAATCTTTAATCCAACCGCACATTTATGAATTGTATGACTTTGGAAAAATTACTTCGCTTCTATAAGCCTCTGTGTCCTGAAAATGGCAGTGACAATAATATTAACTTCACTGGTTTTCTGTGAAGATGAATTGAGATGAAGTGAAATTGCTAGTCATATACAAAACGCTTAATAATCAGTTCTCATTCATTGAATAGGATGTTGTGCATGAATTATTCTAATCCATAAGAGGATAAGTTAAAATGTATACTCACTCACTTTTTGTTTGTTTGCTTTGTTTGACTTCTTCTCTGGGTAACAATCATTCTGCTAAAAAACTAAAAGAGAATTAAAATAAAACAACTCATCTACAGTTTATTTTTAATGTTACCTTTTCTTCGCTAAAAGAAACTTAGAGAGGAATTGATAATAGAATTAAAGACAAAGGATTGTCAGATTTTCCATAAATATTGGTCAGAGCACATGTTCAAAGTATGTTTTATTGACATCACCAAATAGCTTTAGAACTACAGAGAAGATAGCAGCATTTGCATAAGTTTATTCTTGTTCTTGAAAATTTTCATATGATCTGAGAGTCACTTGACAATTAATATCAAATACACAATTTGGGGTTATCTTATGATTTCTTATGAAAGTATGTCTTTAATTTAGGGAAGGTCAAGGGCACAGTTAAAATAAAAGCTAAATAAACAAACCTAGTATTGTTATGAAGCATCAGGTAGAAATCTAATTGTTGTTGTTAAGTGCCATCAAATTGGTTCCAACTCATAACAACCCTGTATAGGGTTTCCAAGGGGCAGCAAGTGAGTTTAAACAACCAACTTTTTGTTTCACAGTCCACTGGTCCTACAGCGCCACACCAGGAGTCCAATTAAGTCAAGAACTACTGTGAAGTCAAGAAATAGAATTTTAACTATGAACTTTAACTTTCATAAATGATAATATTGAAACATACACAGATCTCTCTAATCTTGACAAATTTTAAGATCTTTAAAGTTTCATTGCAAGATTGGTGAATAATGGATTACAAAATGTATATTTCATCAAAATGCATCATCATGGAGCACTTGTGCCATAGAACATATATGAGAAAGACAGCAAAATATAAACAGAGACAGCAAACACATCTGGAGCTACATGCTCATTTGAAAAAGAAAAACAATGCAAGGAAGTATTTTAATGCTTTAGCCCATGAGCTGACAAAGTGCTGCAATACTTCAATACCTCTGCCTATTGTGGGTCAGTATTAAGCATCCCAAACTGTCCATCATAGGTTTTATTGCCAGAGTCATCTCTCCAACACAATTTGGTGGCTCAAGCAGTGAGCAGGAGATAAAGCAGTAGGAAGCTATGGCCATCCCCCTAGCATAAATTGGAATTGACTTTGTGACATGTCAATTATTCCCCATAGTAACCTTCCAAAGCAACTCAAAACCTACCCCAGGACACTATTGCTTAACATCAGTGTGTTTTAGGAATGAGATGTGCTGAAATAAGCTCAGAATTTGGATTTATACAAATCTGATTTAACTCCTTGCTGCCATTTATGAACCAATATTTTTAATCTGAAAATGCACATTTGAGGTTACTAGGGGGACAAGCAGTTTGCAATAGTCTGCTAATCTACTGCTAGTCTAAAAGTTGGAGGTATGAACCTGCCCTGTGCTACACAGAAGAAAGACTTGGCAATTAGCTTTTGTAAAGATGACATCCAGAATATCCTATGGAGCAATTCTACTCTGTAACACACAGAGTCACCATGAATGGGGACAACTCCATCAATTGTTGTTCCTATGTGCCATGGAGTGAATTCTAACTCACAGAAATGCTGCAGGACAGAGTAGAACTACAACATGGGGTTTCCCAGGCTGTCATCTTGCTAGGGAAAGCATGGTGGCTCCATATAAGCACTGGACTGAGAACCACAGATCAATGGGTTAAGCCCACCAGCTGCTCCACAGGAGAAAGATGCTTTCTGCTCCCATAAAGATTTAAAGCCTCAAAAACTCTATACAGGGTAGAGCCAATTCCACAGCACTTAACAACAACAACAAATTTACAGGAGCAGATTATCAAATCTTTTCTTCTATCAAGTCTCCAACATTTTAGTTAGTAGCTGAGTGCTTAACCATTGCACTACCAGGAATCCTTCCTCCCTTACGAGGGAGAATATTTTAGGCAACACAGACGGGAGTAGTATACAAATGGTCATAAGTGTCTGCTGTCACGGTTACTATTTCGGGTTTAGAGAGGTACCTCTGGTGATGAGACAGACCCCAAAAGGTTGATGTTGTTGCTGGTAAGTGCCAAGTGCCGTGGAGTTGGATCTGACCTTTAGCAACCCTGTATAGCCTTTCTGAAGAGCAGCTGGGGAGCTCGAACAGCTGACCTTGCGATTCAAACCAATTCTGCAGTCCAGCACATTAACTTACCACAGCACCACACCAGGACACCCTTGAAAATCCTATTAAAAACAAAATCAAAAAACAAAAAACCAAGGGAATGGAAGTAAATAATGTTGAATGATGATGCACAGAGGAGGTTGTAATCATGGCAATAAAACAATGGTATAAAGCCGCTGCTCTCCCATGTAAACTATCACTCAGTTCACAATAATAAAAACAAACAAAACCCAAAATCAAACCTGTGACCATAGTGACCCTATACAGTCCATTACACACACATGGGGGTCCCATAAGTACATCAGAATTGACTCAATGGCAACTAACAACAGTTTTATTTGTAAAACATTTGTAAATAATTTTTTTAAATACTTAAAATATTACTTTGTCAAACTTAAGTTGCAAGAGAATGGCTACTACAAACCAAAGTTTGTTACCCATTTCAATTTTAACATTATCTCTTGGAACACCTAATGCCATCTTGCTTGATTATGAGTAGACACATGTTTGAAGAGACAATGGTGTTTGATCCATTTAAAATACCAGTGGTATCGTTTCCAGCATCACAGCAACATTCAGGCTAGCTCAAATGATAAACTGACAGACATGCTGTGGTTGGGGCAATATAGAGCAGGAAAAGTAATCAGAAAAGAGTTCTTCAAAAGGGCAGCTGAGGGAACAATTGGGCATAAGTGAAAGGGCCGAAGGGGACAGAGATAAGGTAAGATATATACACAACCTTGGAACGGCAGGGCTCTGAGATACAGGGACCGAGTCATGATTGGAATGGGGGGGTATCATGTTAGGATGCTGGAATGTCTCTTTATTACGTGACTAACCAAGGGGCTAGAGTTTTAGTCTGTGTTACAGGTCAAAAGCTCTCCAGTATAGATTCCGGCCTGACTAATTCGACCCTATAGCGAGTGGACAGCCACTTCTCCATCTTTGGAGCGAGCGTGCCTGAGGGAGCCAGCATTCACCGAAGACCCACCTGAAAGAGGGATGTCACCTGCATTTCCATTGAGGCCGCCCCC
>NW_006408602.1:11758411-11775508 GCF_000296735.1 Chrysochloris asiatica | reverse complement strand
GAGGGGATAATAATCAATGTAATGAAACAAGCTATATGAATGGTTGAATGTGAAGCTGATGATGTGCCCTATAAACTTTCACTCAATCCAAAATAAAAACATGTAATTAAAAAAAAAAGATAATTGTATAAGAAACAGTAAAATAAAAACTATCAAATAATAGAAAGGATTATAATGGAAAGTATACTATTTATTGCCTTACAGAATTAATACATCTGATATTCTTAAGATAAAAAGATACATTTGCTTAAGTTCTGTTTGGTATAATACGAATTCTCCAGGGCTGCCTAAAGTTTATTTGAATGAAATGTTTTATCACTCATTTGTTGTTGTTGTTGTTGCTGTTAGGTGCCATATCGAGTTGGTACCGACCCATAGCAACCTAAGTGTAAAATGGAGTCCTGGTGTGGTACTGAAGGATAATGCACTGGATCACTAGGTTGGTTGGTGCCACAAGGTCTGCGGTTCAAACTCACCAGCCACTCCTAGGTCGCTATGAGTCAGAACTGACTCGATAGCAATTAATAACAACAACAATAAATGTAACATATATCAATTTAAAATAACCCAAGCTAAGGAGACAAGGTTCTCCTAATTCTATTTTAATGGATTTTAATAAAATACTTTTAATACAATTTGGGTAACAGATTATAGGAAAACAAAGTAATGCAATTTGTTGTTGCTGTTGTCAAGTGTCATTGAGTTGGCTGACTCATAGTAAACCTGTACATGGTTTTTAAGGAACAGCTAAGGGGTTTGCAATGTCAACCTTATGGCTAGCAGTTCAATACTTATTCTAAGGACCACATAAGGAATCCAAGGGTAGGATTAGTGTTGTTGATAAGTGCTGTGGAGTCAGTTATGACTCATAATAACCCTGTATAGGGTTTCCGAAGAGTAGTTGGTGAGTTTGAATTGATGACCTTGTAGTTCAAATATGACCTTGAAGCACCACACCAGAACTCATCACCTTTAATTCCACCACAACCCTGATTCAATGTACAAGAGATTACCAAGTATATGGTGTGCAACACATTTATTTTACAAGAGATGAAGGAGAGAGATGTGAGGCAAGAAAGGAATACACTACCACCAAAATAGAAGAGCCAGAAGAGGAGTTTATATCTGGAATCTGTGCACTGTGAAACTCCTGGATCTATGGAACAAATGATGTCAAGACACATGGAAATCTCCAAGGAATGTTGGAACTATAGATGCTGCCCAAGACCCCTTTTAAAAAGTGCTGCAAAGCAAATATATCATTTGAGGACATAGGTGCACCTGACCCAAGACATGATATGTTTAATATCTTTATATGCATGTGAAAGTTGGAGAGTGAATAAAGAAAACCATAGAAGAATTGATGCATTTGAGCTGTGATGTTAGGGAGAATATTGAAAGTACCATGGACTGCTGAAAAAACAAACAAATCTATGTTGGAAGAAGTATAGTGAAAATATTTCTTAGAAGCCAGGATGGCAATACTTTGTCTCTTACTCTTTGGACATATTATCAGGAGGGACCAGTCCTTGGAGAAGGACATCATGCTTGGTAAAATGGAGTGTCAGCAAAAGAAGAGGAAGTCCCTCAACAAGATAGATTGCACAGTGACAGCAGCAATGGACTCAAGCTTAACAATGATTGTAAGGATGGTGCAAGGTCATGCAGTGTTTCTTTCTGTTGTACATAGGTCACTATGAGTTGGAACTGACTTGACGGCACTTAACAAGAACAGCAATAGATGCTAAAAGAAGAAAGGGGCTTTTCCTCATAGCCAGTACTCTGAATTGGGGCTTCTATCCTCCTAAACTGAGAGAGAATAAATTTCTGCTCGTTAAAGCCATCCACGTGTGATATTTCTGTTATAATAGCACTAGAGAACTACAATAGAATTTGGTATCGGGAGAGTGAGGTGCTGGTCTAACATGCCTAAAACATACTTGTTAAAAATAACAAACCTAAAAGTGGTTTGGTAACTGGATGAGTAAAAGCTGGAAGAATAAAAAATTGTCATGGAGTTTTGTGGCACTGAATAAGCACTGGACTGTGAACCAAAAGATTGACAGTTCAATCCCACCGGCTTCTCTTCAGAAACCTTATACAAGGTTTCTATGAGTTGTAATAGACAGAAGGACATTTACCAGTAACAGTAATTTATAGGAAAAGCCTAGATTTCTTAAAAGACACTGCTGGAATTATGAATATCAAAGGCAATTCTGATGAGGGCTCAAATGGAAGTAAGAACTGTAACTGGAGATGACATAGATGGTGAGAAACAGTGGCAGAGAAATTGCAGCAGCAGAACCAGAAGACTGATACAAAATGGCATAGAAGCTGACTCACAGCACGAGAGAGCTAAGTGTCTTCATGTAGGAGACTTCCTGGCGGAGAGAGGTATCTCTGAGTACTTTCGGGTAAAGCCAGACACTTTCACCCATGGAACAAGAAAGCTGAACACCTTCCAGCCAATACTTACTGTTGGAGTGGGATGATGCTGTTACAAGTAATTCTAGAAGCAGTACTATATGAAAAACAACACTGTGGCATTAGGATTGCAGGAAAGCTCATTAACAAACCTGTGATATGCAGATGACACAATCATTCTTGCTGAAAGCAAAGAGGACTTGAAGCACTTATTGATGGAGATCAAAGAATATAGTCTTCAATATGGGTTACACCTCAATGGAAAGAAACAAAAATTCTCACAACTGAATCAATAAAAAACATCATCATGACAAACAGAAAGATTTAAGTTGCTAAGGATTTCACTTTCCTTGGAACTACCAACAATGCCCATGGAAGCAACAGTTAATAAATCAAATACAATATATTTCAATTTGTTTTCCTATCACATTGGGCAAATCTGCTGCAAAGACCTTTTTAAAGTATGAAAAGTGAAAAAGTCATTCTATTTTCAATCACCTCATATGCATGAAAAAGCTGACTAATGAGAAAGAACTCAGAAAAATTTATGTATTTGAATTATGGTGTTGGCCAAGAATATTGAATATGAATTGTCAGAGGAAGGAAAAAACAATCTATTTTGAAAAAAATACAGCTCAAATGCTCCTTGGGTGCAAGGATGGTGAGTCATCCTCTCATGTACTTTGGGCATGTTATCAGGAGGGACCAGTCCCTGGAAAAGTACAATCTGCTTGGTATAATAATATAATAGAGGGTTATCACACACACACACAAAAGAAGAATTCCAACGAGGTGAACTGACACAATGGCAGCTCAGGACCGGTCAGTGTTTTGTTCGGTATACATAGAGTTGCCATGAGTCAGAACCAACTCATAGGTACCTACAAATAGTATAAAATGAACTGCCCTTGGAATCTGAGTTGGAGAAAATTTCAACAACTCAGGAATGTTTTTATACATTTAAAATTTTTGTGTGTGATAGTATTATATATTTTGGTCTCCTCTTGTGGTGCTGGAGGATGAGCACTGGATTTCGAACCATAAGGTCAGCAGTTCAAACCCATCAGCTGCACCTTGGAAATCCTATCGAGGATTGATGTGAATTGAAACTATAACAACATTGTATATTTCAGATTATATTTTTAATGTAATTCATCTTTTCGTCTAACTTTTCAAATTTAATGACACAAAGCTGCTCATTGTATTCTCTTGTAAATTTTTCATTTATATTTTACATAGAGTTTATTCACCATTTTTATTCTTAATGCTACTGACTTGTGACTTTTATTTTTATTAATATTACTTCAATTTTTATACTTCATTAATCTTCTGATAACACCAACATTTAGATATAGCATTTTTTTTTTGTCTATTTGATCGCTTTATCTAATTGAAGTTTTCGATTATGTTCATTTCTATTATTATCTTTTATTTCCTTTTTGATACTGTCTAATGTTGATCCAGAGATTACTTTTTTGTAACTTCTCAAGTTGGTCCTTCTTTAAGGAAACCCAAATGCAAATGTGAAAATACTATGTTAACTACCTTCATTATGAAACAAGTACCAACATCTTATAGCTAGCATACCCACAATATTGCATTTTTCCTTGTGTCATGTCCAATGCACAGAAACTCATTTGGAATTTTTTAGCTCATGAGGTTAAATGTAGTGTGCATTTTCTCATTTGGAGTTTTGTGACGTGTGAGATTAAATGTACTGGGAAGTTTATTAACCAAGCCTTCATCATATTTCACAGACTCAATATACATGTTTTTAAAATCTGGTTTTTTAGTGTCTTCTGCAATACAAAAAGCATACTTTGGTATTTTGTCCGCAGCAACATCCTAATTGCTTTATATAATTATTCTGTGTATCTATAAATTTGATATATTAAAAAGTATTTGGCATATGGTATTGAAAGTCAAGGTTGATATGATTTTTCCAAGGTCATCGAGAAGTTTTATTTGGATATAAGTAAAAACTTAAAATCAAGATACCAAATAATTGTAGACAAGTTTTTTTCCTTTGTGTTTGTTTATTTGTTAATATTTGTTATTAAGTGCTGTCAAGTGGGTTTCTATATAGGGTTTTCAAGGAGCAGCTGGTAAGCTTGAACTACCGACCTTGTGGTTCAAACTGACTTTTCAGTCCAACGTATTAACCCACAGAAGCACACCAGGATGCCTTGTTAATACTAAAGGATCAAAAAATTATCCATTAAAAATAATTATGTACAGACTAATAGATAAATCAAGAAGTGTGTATTTTAATATTCTTTTGCTAATTCGCAGACATTGCTAGTATAAGAAATATATTGAGAAGTCATATTGTATATAAAAAGGGAGCATAGTGGCTCTGTAAAACAAGCACTAAACTTCAAACCACTGAAATGCAACACCCTTAATCCCATAATAGTATTTATGAATGTCACTGAAAGATCAGTAGATACAAGACTAAGTCAAAAAAGCCTTGTTCTTCAGTACAAGGGGAGTTTTCTGGGGTTGTGGTCTGCAACCCTTTTATGGTACAAAAGATAAACGGAGAGAGAAACAATCAGAGAGAGAGGAACCTCAAGCAGAGAGAGAGGGACCTACTATTACCAAGAAATAAGCTGGTAGCAGAGCCTATCCTTTGAACTCAGATCCCTGTGCTGAGAACCTCTTAGATCCAGGGAAAGACTCATACCAAACACACAGATTTCCAGAAAGAATGCCAGACCCATAGATTTTGAAATAAGACAAGAGCTTTCCTCCTGCATTGTGAGTCACAAAAGTCAAAATCTTCCCCTAGACATGGCATCATGAATTCAATCTCCTAGCTTCCTAAATTTCTGTTAGCTAAAGCCAATTTGTGATATGTAGGTTATAACAGTACTAGGTAACTAAGACAGTCAATGAAAAAAGTGGATGATGTTCAACGACAATAGGTTTAAACGGTGGTTGTAACAATGGGCTCTAACATTGCAACAATTGTGAGGATGATGTAGAACCAGGCAGTGTTTTGTATATATTGCTGCAGTGAGTCGAAACTAACTAAACAGCAACCTAACAGCAACAATAACATCTCCACTGCATATTTAAAATAAATTGAGAAATAAAACAAACAAATAAACCTAAGTCCACATACTTTACTGTTGAGTTGATTTCAACTCATGGCAACACATTCAATTCACTGGGTGGTTGGTGCAAGCAGTTTGTGTTTGGCTAGATGGTTGGTCGTTCAAACCCATCCACCAGCTTCTTGAAAGAAAGGTCTGGCAGTCAGCTTCCATAAAGATTACAACCAAGGTAACTATATGGCCTAGTTCTACTCTACAGTACATGGTTACCAGGAGTAAGACAAGTGCATATACTAATGAAATCTTAGGCTTCATCAGATGTATTTACCTAATTACAACCCAACTGTTGGACTAAGACAGATCTTTCTGCCATGTGGAAGTACTGGATCTGGAAGACAATTGAAGAATACAGGTCTCTTTAAGTAGATGAGTTTCCAAAGAGGATAGAATGCTGGAGTTGAGCCAAATATTCCTGATTATTCCTCCCCCAATGGGTCATTTGGATAAATTGTTACATCTAACCAAAGATGCATTGAGTAAATGGGTAGGGAAAGACCACGTGCTGTGCAAACTGAACTACGTTTACAAAGATCAGAATTCTTTAATACTTGTTAAGTGCCATCGAGTTGGTTCCCACTCCTAGTGACCCTTTATATGGTTTATGAGGAGCAACTGGTGAGCTTGAACTATCAACCTTGTGGTTCAAATCAAATTTTTAGTCCAGCACATTAACCCACAGCATCACATCTGGACTCTCCTTAATATTATCCCCCTCAGCTTTTAGTTCTCTTAAACCATAGGCCTAATGGTGGTTACCCTGGAGTGTAATTGGAACCTTCAGGAGCAGAAATACAGGCTGTATCATTCATAGGACCACTTCCAATGCCAACCACCACTTCTTTGGCAGAGGCAAATCTATAGAAAATAATGCCTGCAGTAAGCTCTGAAATTTTGTCCCTCTGCAGGGACATAATGCCCAAGAACAGTTTCTAGTTGCCTACCACTTCTGATTCTAGCATCACGGAACAATCTCTAAATTGTGCTACTTCTGCTCCCACCCACAATTTTAAGATGAATAGACATTGGTCCTTGTGTCATACTGTAGGATAAACATTCGACCTCAGGGTTGGTGTGAACTGACAGCCGCTCCTCATAGACCCTATGAAGGGTCGCTAGAAGTCGGAACCAACTCAAGGATACTTACAACAACAACAGGCATTGGTAGCAGTGGCACGTCAATGGAAAGTCTTTCTCTGTCTTATCTGGATGCTTCATCAAGTGCCTTTCATTTAAATTCTAAATCCATCAATTATTTGTTATGTAATATTATAAGTTATTGTCACATAAATTCCCTGAGTCTTAGTTTTCCAAAATATAAAATGAGATACATGGTAGCAGGTTAGTAAATTTTTTACACTGCTGGTAACAGGTTAGTAAATTTTCAAGTTGCAAAATAAAGCTGAAATTAGAGATATTCGAATTTATGAATGTCACTGAACGATCAATAGATACAAGACTAAGTCAAAAAAGCCTTGTTATTCGTAGATACATCAACTTATTCCAACAAAAATTATTTAAATATGTCTCTGCAACCAGTGGATGTCTGCAGACGAGTTTTCAGTAATAAACTTGTCTTAGTCTCCTTGTTGCTAAGTGCCCCAGAGTAGTTACAACTCATTGCTACACTGTATAGAGTGTCCTAGGAGGGGCTGATGGCCTCATGGGTTTGAAATGTCAATCTTGCATTAAGCAGTCTAATGCTTATCTTGAAAAACCACACCAAGACTCCTTTGGGCTGTCTTAAAAAACAACAAGAACAGTGCCTTCCAGTTAAATTCAAGACTGAAAGGTCAGCTTAGAATGTTATGTGTTTTCAGATTCCAGAGGGATAATCTTGAAGTATTTTGTCAAAGGACACAGGAAGATTATGGGGTTTATGAAGAAGTTTTAAGAAAAATGAAAACTGCATTGGTAAGAAGAAGGCCAGGAATATAACACCAACAAAAATTTTCCATCACAACAATGCTCATTCTTCAAGGGTAGCAAGGGCT
This sequence comes from Chrysochloris asiatica, assembly GCF_000296735.1. Classification (NCBI taxonomy): domain Eukaryota; kingdom Metazoa; phylum Chordata; class Mammalia; order Afrosoricida; family Chrysochloridae; genus Chrysochloris; species Chrysochloris asiatica. Next base: position 11,767,974 of record NW_006408602.1, on the reverse strand, counting down.
GTCTTATGAATGGGAAACCTTACCCATCCTCCCTACAGTCCTGATATTATGCCTCAGGCTTCATTTTGTTCTCCAAACTAAAACAGCATGGGAGAGGAGCACAATCTGAGTCCTTCAACAATGCCCAAACTGCTATTATGATGTGGCATAAATTGAACATCACAGAATTCTTCAAAGAAGGGTTGTTTTGTTGCTAGGTGCCAGTAAGTCAGATCCAACTCATAGAGACCCAATACAAAAAAAATGAAACACCGCCTGATCCTGCATGGTCCTCACAATTGTTATTATGTTTGAGCCCATTCCTCATTGTCAGTGTAGTGATGTCTTTTATTGGGTCTTCCGTTTTTTTCGGTGACCTTTCACTTTACTAAGCGTGATGTCTTTCTCCAGGGATTGGTCCTCCTGATACGTCTGATGTATGAGAGACCAAGACTTGGCATTCTGGTTTTAAAGAGTATTATGGCTATAATTCTTGCAACACTGATAGATTTGTTCTTCTGTCTGTTCATGGTACTTTTCATATTCTTCTCCAACATCGTAATTCAAATGCATCAATTTTTCTATGGTCTTCCATATAGTTTTTTCAACTTTCATGTTCATATGAGGCAATAAAAACACTGTGGTTCTTATGATTCAATAGTGAGTAACTGTTATCATGACTAATTGTGACTGTCACAACTGTAAAGGTAGAAGTTTTGTTACAAAAATGGGGGACTAGTTAATTTTACAGTACAGAAACAGAGGACCCTAGGACCATCAAGAGAGAAAAGCACAAGCAGAGTGTGGGACCCTATCCAGAGAAGCAGCAACACCAGAGACGGAGGCAGAGATGAGGATATGGAGACAGGGAGCAGCTGAAGATTCCAGACACATGGAAAATGAAAGACTGAGTGCTGGATGCAGAAGGCAGGCTTGAAGAATGTGCCCTGTGGTTGTTTAAATTATTATATATTCCTGAGTGTTTCTGTGTACATCCCCCCAAAAAAACAAAACAAAACAGGGAAAGGAAGCAAATACTGTTGAATGATGATGCATGGAGATTGTAATCATTGCAATGAAACGATGGTGTAAAGCTAATGTTTTCCCATGTAAGTTATCACTCAGTTCACAATAGAAACTTACCCCCCCCCCAAAAAAAAAGACCATGGTTTAGATCAGGTACACCTTAGTCCTCAAACAGTTATCTTTGCTCTTGAACACCTTAAAGAGGTGTTTTACAATAGATTTGCCTAACGCAATACATCATTTGAGTTTTTAAATGCTGCTTACATGAGTGTTGATTATTGATCCAAGAAAAATGAAGTATTAGACAAATTCAATATTTTTTTGATTTATCATGATGTGAATTGTTGGTCTACTTGTAAAGATTTTTGTTTTCTTTTCACTGAAGTGCAATCCATGCTAAAGGTTGTAATCTTTGATCTTCACCAATCAAGTCCTCTTCATTTCCAACAAGCAAGGTGTACAATCTGCATATTGCAGGTTGTTAAGGTGTCTTCCTCTAATCCCTATGCCACATTCTTCTTGTGTATCAATAGATCATTACTTGTTATTTCTGAATGCTACTTCTAGTGTGCAAATGTATAGGTGTCCTAATGTACGGATGTGCTGTACATCCCAGACTTGATAGCACTTAACAACAACAACAAATATTGCCACTGAAGATTTTTTGTAGTTGTTATTATTTTTTCCACATACAGAGTTGGAAGAAAGAACTTGAAATATAATGAAAGTACTGCCTGAGTCACACATGGATTAGGGAGTGAGGCATAGAGACTGAACTTATTCAAAGTACTTCGCACCTATTTCTGTCCTCAAATAATCTTATTTTCTGGTGTGGTAGGATCAGCACTGGACTGTGAACCACAAGGTCAGCAGTTCAAACCCACAAGCTGCTCCTCGGGAACCCTATACAGGGTCATTATGAATAGGAAGTGACTTGAGGGCACTTTACAACAACAACAATCCTATTCAGAGGCCACTAGCTACAGGTGACTGTTGAGCACTGGTAATATTACTAACATAAATTGAAATATGCCTTGAGTATAAAATACATACCAAAGACTTGCTACAAAACAAAGAATGCATAATGCCGCCTTAAAATTGTTACTTGACATTAATTTTCTTCAATAAACAATGAGTTTAATAAGGAATGATAAATTATACAATTTTTATTTATTACATAGTAAAATAATAAAATTTTGCATTGACTGTGTCAAATAAAACAGTAATAAATTAATTTCATCTGTTTCTTTTTACTTTTTAACATGCATACTAGAAATTTTTGATGCATATATGGTTTGCATTTGTGACTTTTTTTGACATTACTGTCATACTTTATTTCTTGCCCTTTCTTCTTATTCAACTTCAAATGTAAAAATAGAGAAAACAAAGTGTGTTAGGTACGTGTGTGTGTTGGTAAGGTGATTGGGATACATTAATAAGTTTATAATCATGTTGTTTCTCCTTATTTATCTTGAATGTTTGTCATCCTAAATTTAAAACATTAAGTATCAATGAAATATCACGAAAATTCCTTTTTTCTCCTTTATACATATAAAATTAAGTAGGGGTATTGTGAATTATCCCTGGACTTAGACTGCTAACCACCAGGTAGGCAGTTCAAACTCACCAGCTACTCCTCAGAAACCCTATAAGGGTACTATGAATGGAAACTGAATCGACGGCACTTAACAACAACAAAAACAACAGCATTATGAAGTAGGAGTATCTAATTGGTACTAATGTTTAAAGCGCTGGGCTGGTAATCAAATGTTGGAGGATCCAGTCCACTCAGAATTATCTTGGTGTAAAATTTGCCATTAAAAAGACTATAGAGCCCAGTTCTACTCTGACACACATAGGGTCACCGTAAATTTAAGTCATTTACATGGCAATTTATAGCATAATAAAGTAGGGTTGCTATTTCATCTCTAAATCAAGCAAATGTTTTGCAGTGATATAGGATGAATCTTGGAATGTTTTCTCTTGATCTAAATTCTGAATTCTCTTGAGAAAATAAACTAATTTAAAGCATACTTTACAGAGATTACAAGTTCAATTATAATGACAGCTTTCAAATGTTGATTCCATGTATTGCCTATAAGCTGCTGAGCTTAAAGATAATGCTGAAATTCTTCAGGAATATATTACTACAACATTCAAGTTTGGAAACAGGCTGAATTTTATCTGCTGTCCACAGGTTGAGAGTCCAAGGACTGATCACACCTGTAGCCAACATCCATGCTCTTTATTACCACAGAACTAGAGCTAGGTTATGAGATACATCTCGAATCCTTTTAAGAAAACTAAAGGTAGGGTAGTTTCGTGGTGTGAAACGACAGGACCTGCAGCACATTTTCAAAGAAAGAACAAGCCACTGGATGTAGGATCAGGGATTTGATGAGAAAAATGAATGTAATAGGAGATAAGCTATTCCCCCACCCCAATCGCTTAAGAAAAAAAAAAAAAAAACTGTACCAAAAGACAATCTGGTGATACATATATATATATAAATCTCTTAAATGTCATAGTATATATTCTTCTAAAGTAACTCATTTAAAAATATCTTTTATAATTGATACTAGTTTGAGGTGTTCACATTTGTTTTAACTAGAAAATCACTTTCAATGTATTCTTGAATAGACTTCGTTTTTGATCTTTTGATATTTGTGCCCTGAGGTGTTAGAACAGGTATGCAAAACAATTGGGATTTTTGTGCTTTTGTTACCCTTTGATAATTTCCTATGATCTTCATTTACAGATTGGCCAACCTTTAATGTACTTTTTTCTCCAGAAAAATATTCAGCCCATTTAACAATGGGTAGGGATTTCTAAGGTCTTCTCCACTCTTGGAGACAGACTTGCTTCTCTCTCTTCGAAGTGCACTATCCCTTTTAAGGAGCTCTGGTAGCGTAGTGGTTACGAATCGGGCTGCGAACCTTAAGTTCAGCGGTTCGAAACTACCAGCCGCTCTGCGGGAGATAGATGAGGTTTTCTACTCCCGTAAAGATTTACACCCTCGGAAACCCTGTACAGGGTTGCTATGGGTTGGACCCGACTCGATGGCACTTAACAACAACAACAACATCCCTTTCCAAAGGAGCTCTAGTAGCATAGTCGATTACAAACTGAGCTGCTAACCGAAAGGTCATCAGTTCAAATTTACCAGCCCCTCTTTGGGAGAAAGATGAGACGGTCTGTTTCCGTAAAGATTTACAGACTCGGAAGCCCTATAGAGGGTCACTATGAGTCAGAACCACCACCAAGGTTATGTACAGCAAACAGTAAAAATATTCTTGGACTGTACAATGCAAGTGGTTTTATAAAGTCTTAGGTTTAGGTGTTTTTACTTTCTCTTTTTGGAATGTGGGCCTTAGAACATTGTGAACTAAATATTCCTTACAGTGTAGAGTGTGAACTCAGATTATGAGCAGTGGGAGGCAGGTGCATGTTTTACACTTATTACATGGTTAATAATTACAGAGAGATGAAACAAATATTATTTATAAGTGTCTGATTGGGACTGTGTTATATCCGCATGATGTTCTCACAGTGACCTTCTTAAGTAGGAGATGTGAGACATGAAAGAGAGGAGCCATGGATGGACAGGGATTCTTATTTTGAACAACAAGAAAACTAGAAGATACATCAGTCAAAAAGGAATGATTGCAGATAATAACAGTTTGGGGAGGAAAATCAGCATTTCAGTTGGGCACATTAAATGTCTATAATGCGTTCAATTAGAAATAACCAGACTGGAGTATATGTGAAACATCTTGATAGAAGCTTTAAATTTGAAAGCCCTCAGTTTTCAATAGTATGCTAAGTCATGTGAATAGAAGTAATCATCAGGGTTAGATAAACAGACAGAAAAGAGAAGAAGAAAGAAGAGAGGAGGACAAAGGAGAGACAAGGATGATGCATCTAGATGCATCACATGGCTTAAATTAGCCCAATCGCTTTCAAGAGTTTTCATCCTAGTATTTTGTGAGACATATCCCTTCTTAATAAATGTCAACAAAGCCTGATAATATTTTCCAGCTTCTACTGGTATACATCTAGCTACCTGAAAAAAGAAACCAAAACATAAAACCAAGAAAATAGTCAAGAAACAGAGCTAAAGTGCAAATCATATCATAATGTGTGTGTGTGTGTGTGTTACGTGCCTTCGAGTCGTAATAGGAGACCTTAATTTTTTACAATTTTTTATGTTACATAAAATATGACTTCTTTATTGATTTCATTGTTTATTTGTATCTTAGTTACATATTGGTGCAAACTCTTCTTAATACTATTCATATACATTTTCTTCTATGTGGAGTGTATTTCCCTCATTCTTTATTTTGATGACTTTAAAACCATCATATTTGCACTATTTTTCCCCCACACCACCTCTGAATAGGTTAGGTATTCTTCTCCTCAGTCTGGATAGTACCACAATATAAAACTTCCCCACACTGCAGATGTACATCTATGTTAATTTTATTATACCTGTACTTGGAAGAAGGTTGTAAATTATTATTAAGAATCTTATTTTTAATATTATCTGATTCAGTTATACCCATATATTTTAAACTTTAAAAATTGATAGATAATACCTCCACCATAGTCCTACCCTATAAATTTTAGCTATGTTATTGTACATCCAGGAAAAATAAAATTTAATCTTGCCTTACACTCTCCACTTATCTATTTTGACAACCAAATATAAAACCTAATTTTTCTACTGAATGTGACAGGTTTTGCTACTAACTTATTTTCTTGTGACACAGAGTTGAAAAGTAAATTGAGACATATTTTGTTCTTTTTAGGGAAATAAATAGGTAATTTCAAACTTTTAACAATGCATACTTAAATACGAAAACCACCTTCCTAAAAAAAAAAGTAATATTTTATGTTTTCTTAAAAATACTTCCTTCAAAAATCCCTTTTACATGCACTGACATTTCTTCCAAGTTATTTCATAACCAATTGGCTGCACATTTCACTTTTTTTCTAACTGTGAAAGATATCCCAGAAAATGATTTTTTCCTCTTCATATGATTTTGACACATCATGACTCATATCTGAATCAAATTCTTGTTTTCCCAGCAAGAATCCATCTCTAAAACTCTGCTGTGTTCTCAAGTTCACACTGAAACTTGCTTGAGAAATCAACTAGAAAATAACAAACATATGCAAATAAATTTCTTCTTGGAAAATGCCCTAGAATTAAACAGGTTCTACAATCTCATAGCAATGTAAAGAAAAAGAAAAGTAATTTGTAAAGGAAACGAAAGATTCAAAGTAGACCTAAGGAAAGTACAGAAAATTCTCATATTACACTAAACTTTAACTGGAACTACAAGATCCATTTCTCCCACTGTAAAAACATCTATAAGAGAGCTGTGATTGTGTTTTTTTCCTGCTTACATCAAGGGCGCAGCACTATAACACCAGCCCACTTTCCACATTTAGTACGTAAAATGAGACTTCTGCATTGACACAATTGATTAAATCCCCCAAACAATGTCAGGAGCATCATGCTTATGTCAGATAAGTGGTTTCCTAGACCACTGAAGTGATTTAGGTAACTGCAAATCAACACTATTTGTAATTATCTTTCATATTTGCATGCATTTCTCAATACCAATGTCTAAATTATGACAAGCAATAATAATAAGAAAATGAAAAGAAATACACAAAATGCTCTTATACTTAGGAAAATATCCCAAATGTAATATTCAATTCATATGTAAGTCAAAAAGTATCGCTACTAGTCTTTCAGTTCAGACATGTTGTTATTGTTGTTGTTAGGTGCCATTGAGCTGGGTTTCACTCATATTGACCCTATGTATTGATCACACAAGTGGTTACGAATCGGACTGCTAACCTCAAGGTCAGCCGTTCAAAACTACCAGCTGTTCCGCGGGAGAAAGATGAGCCTTTCTGCTCCTGTAAAGCTTTACAGCCTTGGAAACCCTGTACAGGGTTGCTCTGAGTAGGAACCGACTGACTCCACGGCACATTTGTTGTTGTTGTGAAGTGCCGTCGAGTTGGTGCCGACCCATAGCGACCCTGCATAGGGTTTCCAAGGAGCAACTGGTGAGCTTGAACCGCCGACCTTGCAGTTCAAACGGCTTTACAGCACATAACCACCATCAAATAGAAGGAAATGCTGCCTGATCGCCATTCTCACAGTCATAACTAAGCTTGAAACCATTGTTGCAGTGACTGTGTCTATCTTGTTGAGGATTTTCTTCCTTTTTGCTGATTCTCTACTTTTCCAGAGACTGGCCCCTTCTGGTGACGTGTCCAAAGTATATGAAATGATGTCTTGCCAATATCACATCTAAGGAAAATTCTGACTGTACTTCTTCCAAAGCAAATTTGTTCTATTTTTTTAAAGCAGGCCATGGTATATTTAGTATTCACAAATGCCATAATTCAAAGCATTAATTTTTTTTTTCAGTCTTCCTTACTTACTGTCTAGCTTTTACATGTATATAAGGCTATTGAAAATACCATGGCTTAGATCAGAAGCACCTTAAGCCTCAAAGTGAAAACTTTCCTTTTAGAGATTTTTTGCAACAGATTTGCCAAATACATATATGGGTTTATTCAAAATAAAATGTGTTTAAACATGCCTCTGCACATACTCTGAAAAGGGGTAAAAATACTAAGATGCTTGACTGTCTTATAAATATTGGTTTCCCTTGACTACTATTGCAAAATAGACATTTGAGTGGGATAGAAATGAATGTCATGACACATGATTACAGAAAATTTGTAGCCCATCTTCAACCAATAACTGATTGGAATGCTCAAAGGGGTTCTAGAACTTGCTCAGTGAAACAGGCCTCTTGCTAAGCCTTTGCAGTGTATAAGACCTTAGGTGGAATCCTGAGTCCCATCCAGAACCTTATAAAGTGGAACCTTGCCACTAGAAAGGACAAGCAGACCAGCCTGGAAAAGCTAGAGCAACAGAAGATACATCTTCAAAGATAGATCATCAGGAAAAACCCAAAACAAAAATGGCAGTATGACTGGCTACTACTAGAATAAGCAATTTGTTCGCCTGGAAGTCATCAAGGCAAGCAATCAAGTTCCTTCAGGACAAACTTCCCTCTAAGATTGAAACTCAAAGGGAACACATGAATAGGCATTTAAGCTTTCTGGCAACCACATTGGTCTACTGGTGAGAGGAAGAGGGGAAAAGGCAGCAATGAAGAAATGGGTTGAGTTCAACCGTTTTCCATAGACTCCTGTTGACCTAGATATGAGAGAGAGAAGAGGAAGGGCTGGTTGGTCCAAAGTGTGGTGAGACCTGGGGACACCTGATTCCATGGACAAGGACTTAGCCACTGAGGGCTAGAGCTGAGAGTGAAGCATCCAGCTGATATAAAGTGACAGGAGATGCACAGAACACCCAAACTTACAGATAGTTCCCATTTGACCTAACTTCAAAGGCTTGATCATCAGAACTTGACTAGAGGAAGATTAAAAAACAAAAAAACAAATTTGGATAGAGGAAATGAAGGTAAATTGCTACAATTTAATGAACTTAACCTATACTCATCAATGTAGTAGTTCAAAATACCAACAAAGAGGGAAGGAATCTTCACATCAAGTATCAATGCTATCCCCTCTGTATACAGAGTAGATAGGGAAGGGCAACTCAGATATTGGCTACCAAAAATGAGGGGGGAATAAAGGCACAAAGTGACTAGCTTACAAGTTTTCAAAAGGGAGTGTTGTTTAAGAGTGTTTGGGGGAAGATAGTGTCCCCAATGAATAGTTTTCATCTTGTTTAGACAGGTCTAGTGAAAGGAAATGGGGACAAGATTCTAATGATTCAATAGTAACTGTTATTATGAGTAACTGAGTCTGTCACAATTGTAAAGGTAGAAACTTTGTAACAAAAACAGGGAAGTAGTTAATCTTACTTTCCAGAAACAGAGGAACCTAGGACCATCAAGGGAGAAGAGCACAAGCAGAATATAGGACCCTATATAGAGAAGCAGCGACACCAGAGATGGAGGCAGAGATGGGGACGTGGAGAGAGGGAACAGCTGAGGACTCTAAAATTCATGGAAAGAGAGGTATTGAAAGCTGGTGGCTAGGAGGCAGGCTTGCAGACTGTGCCCTTTGGTGGTTTAAATTATTATATATGCCTGAGTGTTACAAAAAAAAACTAAAATGAATAAGGTGAAATATTGTTAACTGATAGTATGTGGAGGAGATTATATTCATTATAATGAAGCGAAGTATATGATTTGTTCAATATAAAACTAATGATCTGCTCTGTAAACTTTCACTCAATTCACAATAAAAACTTTTTTAAAAATGCCTCTGCAATAAGTGGATGGTTGTAGACAAATAATACACGTGTCTTCATCTCCTTAGAGTACCTTTGAAAAAAGGTTCAATCAAAGGAGTATCTTCTAAGAGAACCTCATTGTTGTTGTTATTATTGTTGTTAGGTGCCATTGAGTTGGTAACGACTCATAGCGACTTTATGCACAACAGAACAAAGCACTGCCCGATCCTGGGCCAACCTCACTACTGTTGCCACACTTGAG
>NW_006408602.1:11754274-11756541 GCF_000296735.1 Chrysochloris asiatica | reverse complement strand
ATCCCATAACTCAAATGCATCAATTCTTCTATGATCTTTTGGTGAGAGCAAAAAGCCTCATCTTTCTCCCAAGGAGTGGCTGGTGGACTTGAACTGTTGGATTTGTAGTTCACAGTCCAGTGCTTATCCTAGTAATGCTATATTTCTGTATTTTGTTGTTGTTGTTGTTAAGTGCTTCTGAGTTAGTGCTGACTCATAGCGACCCTATATAGGTACAGCTGTTAGGTTTGAATTGCCTACCTTGTAAGTTAGCTAGCAGTCCAGTACTTATCATATAGCTCCACACCAGGATTTCTGGATTAATCAATCTTAAATAATATATTGCTACTGTCTCATAGTGCTTTTGAAAGAGAGAGATTAGATTTACTTTAAAAAGCCAAGCCACTGTCTCCATCTCTAATATTGTTTAATGGTTATAAATAGCAAAGTGCTAGAATTTTTTTTTTTTTTTAAATGAGTCCTCTGAGGAGCAAAGAGGCTCTGGTTTCTAGTGTTACTGATTTCCACTGTGTGGATAGCCCAACTATGGCCAATTTCAAGCTCCTGCTTTGAAAAATTCCTGAAGAGTTTGTAATCAGTCTAGCAATCCAATACAGGCCATTGTCAGCACGTCACTGACTAATAAGAGTGCGTAATTATATTACTGGTCACTTTTAAACACTAAATAATATTCATAAATAACATTCATATTTCTTCATTAAGGCTTTATTTTATATTGACCCAAACCTTTTATTTTTTTCTTCTTCCTTCTACTTTTCCCCATTCAACCAATGGTTGCTTTTATATTAAGGTAATATTTGCATTCAACCAGAAAATTACAGTGAAATCTTCTTTGTTTCTTCTTGATATTTAAAGCTGAAACCCCATAAACGACAATATATGAGCAACTGTATGTAGTTATTGATCACTGCAAAGCCAGATGGTGTATTCATTTTCCAGCATCACAAAACTAGAGTACTCGAAGGAGAGTGTTCCTAACATCAACATCACTGACACTCTAATTTCTAACACTCCATCAATTGCTTGAAATTAGAAAACATCTTAATGTGTTCCATACTTATAAAACGATTTCCTTTGCTGCATTTTTTGCTTCTTCATTTTGTTTTGTATTTGGGATTTTGTTTTGTTTTGCTTTTGGAGTTTCTAGGAGTACTGGAGTGGCTCTTTAGGATAAGCACTGGTCTGTGAAATGCAAGTTGCCATTCAAACCCACCTACCTCTTCTTGGAAACTATATACAGGGTCTCTATGAATTGGAGCTGATTTGATGGCATTTTACAAGAACAATAGTCAACACAGGTCCATGTTTTATATCTATGGACAAAATAATTAATAGGTATTATATTAATATTCCATATTAATCTTTTTCAACTGGACCATTTTGGGAAACCTCTCTTTATCATAAGAAACCTGGTTCCCAGAGTTTTCCTTCCTCCTGCTCTATTCTGATGGATTTTTGGAAGGAGTGTATTTGTTGCCACCCTGTCCCAGATTAAATCTGACTCTCTATACTATGTTACAACTGAGTCGCTGACAATGGCTGGGGAAAATTCACAACTATGCTAACTGGTCCCCCTGCAATGCCATCACTACTAAATTTAAGTGAGTCTTGAGAGATGCTCAAACCTACTGCATTGTCCTAAAAAAAAATACCAGCCATACCAGTATCTCATACTTTCCTCCACCTTCGCAAACATCCATTATCTCTTTTTATATCTTCACTGTCAGTTGAAGATCTGTCAGCTGAAGATCTTTCTGTTTTTTTTTAACAAAGTTTTTTTGAAAGACAGACCAACAGGAACAGCTAGAGCAACAGAAGACACATCTTCAAAGTAAGATCATCAGGAAAAAAACAAAACAAAAATGGCAGCATGACTGGCTACTACTAGAATAAGCAAGTTGTTCACCAGGAAGCCATCAAGGCAAGCAATTAAGTTCCATCAGGACAAACCCCCCCCCCCAAGACTGAAACTCAAAAGGAACACATGAGCAGGCATGTAAGCTTGCTGATGACCACATTGGTCTACTGGTAAGTGAAAGAGGGGGGAAGGCAGCAATGAAGAAATGGGCTGAGTCCAACCACATTCCATACACTCTCATTGACCTTGAGATGTGAGAGAGAAGAGGAAGGGATTGCTTGGTCCAAAGTGTGGTTGCAATCATGACTAATTGCAACAGTCACAATTGTAAAGGTTGAAGTTTTGTAACAAAAACAGGGGAGTAGTTAATCTTACATTGCAGAAACAAAGGACCCTAGGACCATCAAGG
>NW_006408602.1:11752370-11754174 GCF_000296735.1 Chrysochloris asiatica | reverse complement strand
AAAAGAACTAACCAATCTGTGTTAGAAAAAGTATAGCTAGTATGCTCCTGGGAAGCCTGGATGGCCAGACTTCGTCTCCCATATTTCGGGCATATTGCCCTTTGGAGGTGTAAATTATTATATATACCTGAGTGCTGTTATTTTTTTTTTTTAAAGCTAAAGTGAATAGAGAGAAATACTGTTAACTGATGGTACATGGAGAGGATTGTAATCATTGTAATGAAACAAGGTATATGATTTGTTGAATGTAAAACTGATGATCTGCACTGTAAACTTTCACTCAATCCACAATAAAAACCTTAAAAAGAAGAAAGAAAAAGAAAGACAATCTGTGAGTTCATTAACAAACCTACCAATCAATCTACCTGTGCCCACATACTCAGTCTTTCATTCAATTAAGAGAAACACTAGATTCAATCTCCTGTCTATTCTCCAGGTAATTGCTCTAAGAGTGCTCACCTGCATCATAAAATGTCCCCTTCTATGGAAATATTCTTACAAGGACACAAACATAATGCAATATATACAAACTCTTAAATTACGTAAGACAATATTGTACTGACACATAAAAAATAGAATAAGAAGATGGAGAGCTCATTGTGATAAGAGAACATGCTTCTATGTTAATTCAATAAAACACAGAGATAGCATGTGGATCTGTGTGGCAAGTCTAAACTTCAAAGTATGATGCTAGGATTATTAGTTTTTTTTTTAGAATAAATAAGTTTGAAATCCTACATTTCATTGATCACAAAAATTAATTACAAGCAGACTCACATTTCAATATGGAAAATAAATCTTTAATTATTTAGTCAAAAATATAGGAGAATATTATTTTCCCCCTGCTGTTACGATAAGTTTCATTCACTTGACTCTGATTCGTAGTGACTTTGTATAAGAATTCCAAGTAGCAGCTGGTAGGTCAGAACCACCAACCTTGTGGTTAGCAGTCAAGAATGAAAAAACAATGCAGTTGAGTCCATTCTGACTTGTAGTGATATAAAAGACTAGTACTATTCCTGTAAGGTTTCCAAGGCTATACATTTTTTGTTGAAAATTGAGTGATAGTTTACATAGGAGAACAACGGCTTTACACTCATCATTTCATTGCAATGATTACAATCTCCTCTGCGTATCATCATTTAACAGTATTTGCTTCTATTCCCTCTGGTTTTCTTTTTCTTTTTTTGGAGGGGGGTGGGGATGCACACAAAAACACTCAAAAATATATAATCATTTTAACAACCAAAGGGCACATTTGCAAGCTTGCCTCCTGGCCACCATCACACAGTCTTTCTCTTTCCATGCATCTAGAGTCCTCAGATGCTCTTTCTCTCCATGTCCTCATCTCTGTTTCCATCTCTGGTGTCTCTGCTTCTCTCAATAGGGTCCCACATTTCACTTGGGCTTATCTCGTTTGTTGGTCCTTGGGTCCTCTGTTCCTGGACTGTAAGATTAACTACTCCCCCATTTTTATTACAAAATCTCTACCTTTACAGTTGTGACAGTTGCCATGTGACAATTAGCCATGATAACAATTATTTAGTATTGAATCATAAGAATCTTATCCCATCTCATCTCACCAGACTAATCTAGACAAGATGAAGACTGTTCAGTGGGATTCTATCTTCCCCTGTACACTGTGAAACTAAACTTCTTGAAAATTTCTAAGCCAGTCATGTTGTGCCTTTATAGACACCCATTTTAGGTAGCCAATGTCTAAGTTGACCATCCCTATCAACCCTGTATACAGAGGAGATAGGATTGATCCTTGATGTGAAGACTCCTTCCCTCTCAGTTGGTA
>NW_006408602.1:11748933-11751729 GCF_000296735.1 Chrysochloris asiatica | reverse complement strand
TAACCTCAATGTAGGCAGTTCTAAACTACCAGCTGTTCCATGGGAGAAAGATGAGGCTTTCTGATCCCATAAAGATTTACAGCCTTGGAAACTCTACACAGGGTCGCTATGAGTCAGCACCGATTCCACGGCACATAACCACCACCACCACCACCATCACTTATTAACAATATTTAAGAGATCTTCACAATCCATAGATGTGAGCCTGGTATTTGACACTATTTTCCCTTAAAATAAATTTCAGATTCTAAATGTGTGTATTGTACTAAGCATAAAGAAGTGTTTTGAGACATTGTAAAGGTATGCAGAACTTTCAGCAATCTCACTGGATCAATGAGAAACAAATAAACAATTAAAGCCTGACAGGAAGGAGCAGCTTTGGTATACAAACTAGGCTTTTTAAAGGGGCTTTCTACAAGAGTCAATATAGAACCATGAATATATCCCACCAGAATTTAGAGACCATGTCAATGTGCTTTAGACAGTAATGACGGAAAACCAGAAAAGCTGTCGGATGATATAAAGAACATCATATAGTAAGCAAACAAAAGGTCATTAAGAAGGCAAGAAAGAAAGAAAAGAGCTAAGTAGATGTTGGTAGAGAAGATGAAATTTGCTCTCCAGTTTAGAGATGCTAAAACAAATGGAATAAATGAGGAGGTAAAAGAGCTGAACAGAAAATTTCAAAGGGCATCTTGAAGAGACAAAGTCAAGTACTATACTGAAATAATTGTTCAAAGACCTGAAGTTAGAAACCTAAATGAGAATACCATACTCATTTCAGCATTTCTCAAATAGAAAGAACTGAAGAAAAATTCAATTTGCCTGAATATTTCTATGGGCAAAATATTGAATGATGCAGAAAGCATCAAAAGAAAATTGAAGGAATACACAGAGTCACTGTAACACAAAGAAATGGTCAATGTCCAACCATTTCAAGAGGTAGGATATGATCAAGAGCCAATGGTACTGAAGGAAGAAGTCCAAGGTGCACTGAAGGCACTGACAAAGAACAAGGCTCTTGAAATCAATGGAAGACAAATTAAAATTTTTAAGCAAGCTGATGCAGTACTGGAGGTGCTCACTTACCTATGCCAAGAAATTTGGAAGACAGCTACCTGGCCAACTGATCAGATGAGATTCATGTTGTTGCCCATTCCAAAGAGAGATGACTGAATGGAGTGCAGAAATCATAGAACAATATCATTAATGTCACAAGCAACTAAAATTTTGCTGAAGCTGATTAAAAATGACTGCAACAGTACATCAACAGGGAACTGCCCGAGGTTCAGGCTGGATTCAGATGAAGACATGGAATAAGAGATACCATGCTTATGTTAAATAGATCTTGGATGAAAGCAGAGACTACAAGAAAGTCACTTGTTGCTAAGTGCCGTCGAGTCAGTTCTGACTCATATCAACTATGTATGGGGTTTCTGAGAAATAACTGGCAAGTTTAAAGTGCCAACCTCACAATTCTAACCTACCTTGGGTTCCAGTGTAACAACAATTGTGAAGATGGTGCTGTACTGGACTATGTTTTGGTTCTGCTGTGCATAAGGTGACTATGAGTCGAAATTGACTCCACAACACCTAATAACAACAACAACTAAGAGTAAGAGTAAACAGAATTAGACCATCAATTTAAAAATAGTTAAATTCATTAGATTAATCTGTTGTTAAACTTACATCCAGCCACTTAAAATATATGTTTCATTTCTGCAAGATTACATGATCAAATTTTGTAAAAACAGTATTTCACTATGTCTGCACTCAAACAAAAATCATCATGAATGCAAAGTTGCTCAAATATTGAGAAAATCAACAGAGATGATTTTCTGTTCCCGACCACATAAAATTAGTTTTTCAGATGATTGTGGTTGGTATATATTTGATGGAGAGCTACTATTTATGAAACTAAAACAAATATAAATTAGATAACTAAAAATGTAAATACTGTTATTAAAAGCTCTACAAATAGATCACTAACAGGTTAGATAGATCAGAAGAGAAAATTAGTAAACTAAAGATAGAAGTAAAAACTTAGGGAATATTATGAAGAGAAGTAAAAAGAAGCATGTGAAATAAGAGAAAAATAAAATAAAACACACATAAAGTTTCAATTTATGTGTAATTGGAGCACCAGGAAATGAAGATAAAGTAATTCATAACTAGTAGTATATCAAAGGACAATAATTTATCAAATATAACAAGAGGCATCAAATAGCATTTTTTAAAAGTGTTATGAGTATCAAAAATAAGTAAATAAATAAAATGAAAACCATACCTTAGTACAACATCATAAGTATGCAAAAAATATATTAAGTGGAAAATCTTAAATTCAAACAAGCAATAAGATTACTGAATATGGAAATTTAATAGTCTGAGATGTGTTTATAATGCCAAGAGAAACCATAAAAAGCTTGTGACAAATACAGAACTAACAAATAAATAGGGAAGAGATACAATAATATCATATATGAATAAAATCAAGCAAGGCAAGAAAGTAGAAGATAGGAACAACATGGCTGGGTGATAGAGGGATCGAGGCATTGAATGAATGGGTAAACACGGGGAGATAATGTGCGTAGTGATTATGAATCGGGCTGCGAACTGCAAGGTCAGCAGTTCAAAACTATCAGCTATTCCATGGAAGAAAGATGAGGCTTTCTGCTCCTGTAAAGATTTACAGCCTCAGAAACCCTGTACAGAGTCACTGTGAGTTGGAACTCCCTCCACGGCACATAACCACTACCACCACCAATGTTAAGATGCTTGACTGTCTTATGAATATTG
>NW_006408602.1:11745520-11747431 GCF_000296735.1 Chrysochloris asiatica | reverse complement strand
AAAAGAAAAGAAAAGACTACCTTAATATATCTGTAAATCATATCCTAGCTTAGTGACAGAAGTTAATAGATTGGCATATATTTAGACTTATTAACAATTAACTATAATGCATTCAACTTGAAGTTCATTGGCCATTAAATTGGCAAAATTAGATGTCAATCTATACTTCAGTATGGTAATTATAATTAAATTTGCAATAAACTTTGTGAAAGCCTATTGTCTACCTCGTAATGCAATTTACTGGGCCCTTCCTGACTCCCACTAAGAAACTTTTAATTGAAAAAATTAAGATATTAAAAAGAAGAAGAAAGTAGAAAATAAAACTAGGTATTCAGATAGAAAAATACATACAGGCATACCTCAGAAATATTACTGATTCAATTCCAGATGACCACAATAAAGTGAATATCAGAATAAAGCTAGTCCCATGCTTTTTGGTTTCCAGATGCACATAAAAGTTATGTTTATACTATACTGTGGAGTCCTGGTGTGGCATTGTGGGCTAATGTGTCAGATTGTAAAGCCTCTTGAACTGCAAAGTAGGCAGTTCAAGCTCACCAGCTGCTCCTCGGAAACCCTATATAGGGTCGCTATGGATCAGAACCAACTCGACGGCACTTCACAACAACAAAAATCCATTAAAAAAAAGGGGGGGTTGAAAATAGTCTGTCTTCATCTAAACCATTTCAAAACAAAACAAATATTATGAATCCACTAAATATAACATAAAGGATATAGAAGGAAAGAAATAATATTGTGTCGTAAAATATTCCACTGGTCATTTCTTTCAAACATTAAAAGAATCAATAATAGAAAACTTTAAAAATGTCTTTCAAGGAAAAAAAAAGTTGGGTTTTCTCAACTTATTTTACAGAGTCCTGGTGTGGCAATGTCGGGTAAGCACTGGCATGCTAATTGCAAGGCCGGTGGTTCAAACCCACCAGCCACTCCTTGGGAACCATATACAGGTTGCTATGAGTCCAAACTAACTCAACAGCACTTCACCACCACCACCACCACAACAACAACAAATAAATGGAGATATGTGCTGTGTTCATGAATTGGAAGTCTCAGAAATGTGAAATGCCAAATCTCTCTAAATCAATCTAAGATTCAAGGCAATACCAGTCAAAATTCCAGCAGGTTTTTTGTGAAAATTGACAAACTGCTCTAACATGGTAAGAGCAACAATACAATCTTGGAGAAAAGACAAAGAGTTCAAAGGACTAAGTAGGCTGATATTGGCACAAAGATAGATAAAGATATTCCGCTAGAACAGTAGAAAGTTCAGATAGAAAATTACATGTATTTGTACATTTAAGACAAAAGAGTCACTACAGACTAGTGAGTAATGAACATTTTTTTAAACTAAATAAGTGGGGCTGAGTCACTTAAAAAATAAATCAAATTTATTACCGTTGAATAAGTTCCAACTCACAGAGACTCAATTGTTGTTAAGTTTAGTTGAGTCAGTTCTGACACCTGGTGACGCTGTATAGAGTTCCCAAGGAACAGCTGGTCAAACCAACTTTGCATTCCAGTGTTTATCCTATCATAAAACTACCCCATAGGGTTTCTAAGAATGTAAATATTTATAGAAGCAGATTGCCGATGGAGGGACTGGTAGATTCAAACCACTGATCTTTTGATTCATAGCTGAGCTCTTTAACTACTGTGCCACCAAAACTCTACTTACATAGTCAGTTATATAATCTCTATCTTATTCCATACATAAAATTAATTCTTGATGAGAATATAAAAAAGTGAAACAATAAATATTGCAAAAGGAGGCATATGTTAATATTTTCAAGATCCTGAGTCAGGCAATACTTTCTTAAATGTGACACAAAAACGGGATTATCCATAAAAGAAAAAATTGAGGGATTAGATTATTTAGTCAAAACACCCACT
>NW_006408602.1:11743201-11744634 GCF_000296735.1 Chrysochloris asiatica | reverse complement strand
TGACCCTGTATAAAGTTTCTGAGCGGTTTCTGGTGGATATGAACTACCAACCTTGCAGTTAGCAGTCTAGTACTTATCTTACATAACCACACTGGGAATCCTGTCTCTGTACTGTTGTCGTTACGTGCCATTGAGTCTGTTGCGACTCATATCGATCCTGTATAGGGTTTCCAAGGAGTGGTTGGTTAGACTGAACCACCAACCTTTCGGTTCAAACCTACCTTGCAGTCCAGTACTTATCTTTCAGCTGCACAATGCGTATTATTTATATCTTTTCTTTCCTTCTATATTCTGAGTTATTTCCATTTCTTGTAAGATCATACTTTTTGTTGATTTATCTTGGTCTTTCACAATTCCTTCCTTCTCATATCACAGTTTGGGTTCCTGGAAAAGCAGACTCTGAGATAAATGTTTAGTTTGTAGGATAACTATCAAGGCGTGCCCTTAGGATCTATACTTGAGAGCAAAGAAGCAAGACCGGTCAGAGGATAAATTTGACTTGTAGTGCAAATTCAAAGACAGCCTCCACAGATTCCTTGAACCAGAATAGTCAGTCTTTCCAAATGGACTCAACTGGCCAAGTATATATCAGTATACTCTTGCATCCATAACTTATGCACCATTCCAGAAATGCACATGACCTTGTGTGAGTAGAAGTCATCCCTGAGACTTGCCCCTGAGTCTGTCTGGCTACAGCCATCTCAGCATAGGGAACTGCAAGACTTTCTTTCAAGTAGGAAGAGCAGGGAAATCTTCACAGTATGCTTCACACTATGTGTGAAATGTGAAGTGTCGAGTGAGTCTTTTTTTGTCCACTTATATTTATAAGCTAAATTATTTTTCCTACAACAGAGATCAGAAAACAACAACCCAGTGCCACAGTCATTCCACTATATGTTCTGTTAGAAAAAAGAACCCCATCCATTCATTTACCTATTCTCTATGGCTGTTTTACTCATCCTCTTTCCCCACAGGGACACTTGATTAATTGCAACAAAGGCCTTACAACCTGTGAAGTCCAAAATATTTACTATCTGTGCCTTTAAAGAAACAAACAAAATAAATAAATGTGGTCCCTGGTTTTGATAAGGTAATGTACTCCTTCTCTGATGATACAATTAGGTCTGTTTTTCATTAGATATCTTCCCTGAATGGGAATTTATAAAAATAACAACTCACTTTACTAAACATTTATCATTTAGAAATATTTTTAGAATTTTAAATGTGTTGTTATTCTCATAAATCTTTCACTAATATATAAGGGGGAACTAGTCCTGGTGTCGCATTCCTTACGGAGGAAGTCCAAGCTGCATTGAAGGAATTGGCAAAGAACAAGTCACCAGGAATTGATGGAATAAAAATTGAAATCTTTCAAGAAAGTGAGGCAGCACAGGAGGCACTCACTCATCTCTGCCAAGAAATTTGGAAGACAA
>NW_006408602.1:11730360-11741041 GCF_000296735.1 Chrysochloris asiatica | reverse complement strand
ACAGCCTCGGAAACCCTGTATAGGGTTGCTATGGGTAGGAATCGACTCGACAGCACTTAACAACAACAACTGCAGCCAGTTAGCTGTTGTTGCTAAGTACCTTTGAGTCTGTTTTGACACATTGTGAGCCTGTATAGGGTTACCAAGGAATGACTGGTGAGTTTGAACTGTCAATCTTTCAGTTAGCAGTCCAGTGCTTATCCTACAGCCAGTTAGTAGTGGAGCAATCTTTAAGTCACTCTGGCTCCAGAACCCATGCCATAAATCTGTAAAACTCAATCAATGTAAGCAGAATTGATTAAACAGACTCCCATTGGTGACCTAATGAGTCCATCAGGCTTTGGGCCCCTCAAATGCCAAAATGTAGAAATATAATCATAGAAACTGGAACTTTTAGTTCTCTCTTGAGGGTTCACTCAATTGTTTTGGAGAAGTGCCCTGGTTTTTTAGGCCTTAGAATGAATGCTTTGCTCCCTTGTGCCATGCGTGTTGAGTTGGAAACAATGATGATACAACTAACTATACTACACATTTCTGTCCTAATTGATCTGCTCCACTTCATTGAGATATCACAGCCCCAGGCAGTAAATATTTGTGCTTAGTCTGCTATTTTGGTCTGAAACTTACTATAGTATTTTAATTTTGTCTATTTTAACTACACAGTAGCTCAAGGAAAAAAGTTATCATTTTTAGATTTTTGTGGAGGAGGGGTGTTAACTACTAATGAGTACTTAAATATTTACATTTTAGGAAGACAAATCTATCTAATTAATGCTTGGCATCAATTCTATGAAAAACCTTGGGAAAATGAAATATCAGTAATACTTACGGATCCTGACTTTATTAAAATGTTTGATATTTTACCATGAGTATTTCATTTTAATAGTGACTTTTAAAATGTTGCATTGCATATCATTTATCTTGATTACTCAGTGTTTTTGGTGTCTTCTTACATTTTTATATACCTGCTTGACATAATTTTCTCAGCTCTCAATTATATGATATTTTCATCCGGGGACAATTGTATGACTGTGAATACCTATATGTGGGGGATAGTGTAGGAATATCCTTAGGTAAAACTTTTCTTTCATACTGCAGATGTTAACAGTTATGCCGCATTTATAGTGGTTACAAGTCAGGCTGCTATAATATCCAAGAATCTTATATCAAAATATAGAGCTAGGATAGAGTGGGTTGTTGTTGTTAGGTGCCATCAAATCTGTTCCAACTCACAGTGATCCTATGCACAACAAAGTGAAACACTTTGTGGACCTTCATCATGCATACAATTGTTGTTACACTTATTCATTGCTGCTGCCACTGTGCCAATCCATCTTGTTGGGGATCTTTCTCTCTTTTGGTGGCATTAGAACTTACCAAGCATGATGTCCTTCTCCTAGTACAAGTCCTTCCTGACAATATGTCCAAAGTACAAAAGAAAAAGTCTCACCATCCTGGCTTCTAAGGAGAATTCTGGCTGTAGTTCTTCTAGCAGCCTATGGTATTTTAATATTCTTCTAGAACACCATAACTCAGGTACATCAATTCTACTATTGTCTTCCTTATTTATTTTCCACTTTCACATCATGTTTCTGTTGTAAGGTGCCATCGAGTCTTCATGACTCATAGTGAACTATGCACCACAAAGCAAAACACTACCTGGTCCTGCACCAACCTCACAATCATTGCTATGCTTGAGCCGATTGCTGCTGTCACTGTGCCAATTCATGCTGATCAGGGTCTTCCTCTTTTACTCCAACCTTCCACTTTACCAAACATGGTGTCCTTCTCCAGGTACTGTTCCCACCTGATAATATGTCCGTACTATGACTGATGAAGTCTCACCATAAGTACATCTAAAGATCATTCTGGTTTTACTTCTTCCAACACAAATTTGTTTGTTCTTTTTGTGGTCTGTAGTAATTTTAATATTCTCCTTCAACACCATAAATCAAATGCATCAATTCTTCTATGGTCTTCTTTAGTAATTATGCAACTTTCACATGCATATGAGATTATAGAAAATACCATATCTTGGGCAACGTACACCTTAGTCCTCAAACTGACATCTTTGCTCTTGAATACTTCAAAGAGGTCTTGTGCAGCAGATTTGCTTAATGCAATATATCATTTGATTTCTTGACTGCTGCTTCCATGAGTGTTGATGGTTGATCCAAGCAAAATGAAGTCTTTGACAATTTCAATCTCTTCTCCATTTATCATGATGTGAGTTATTGGTTCACTGGTGAGAATTTTTGTTTTCTTTACATTCAGGTGCAAACCATAATAAAAGCTGTGATCTTTGATCTTCATCAGTAAGTATTTTAACTCCTCTTGCTTTCAGCAAGCAAGGTTGTGTCATCTGCAGATGGCAGGTTTTAATAAATCTTCTTTAATGAATCTTCTTCCAATCCTGATGCAATGTTCCTTTTCATATGATCCAGCTTCTCGTATTACATGCTCAGGATACAAACTGAATAAGCATGGTGAAGGAATACAACCCTAATTTTAAACCATTCAGTGTTCCTTTGCTGTGTTCCAAGGTCTATGTAAAGTTTCCTCATGTGCACAATTAAGTGTTGGGGAGTAACCATTATCTCTAATGTTGTCCATAATGTGTCATGATCCACATAGTCAAAAGTGCATAGTTAATAAAGCACAGGTAAACATCTTTCTGGTATTCTTTGATTTCAGCCAAGATCCATATGACATAAGCAATGATATGTTCCACATGCTCATCTGAATCTGGCTAGAATTTCTGGAGTTCTTTGTCAATGCACTGTTGCAGCCATTTTTTAACTATCATTAGAAAATTTTTATTTGCATGTGATATTAATGATATTGTCTGGTGATTTCCATATTCCATTGGGTCACCTCTCTTTGAAAAGGGCACAAATATGGATCTATTCTAGTCATTTGACCAGGTAGCTAACTTCCAAATTTCTTAGCATGAATGAATGAGTGCCTCCAGTGCCACATCTGTTTGTTGAAATATTTCAATTTGTATGCCATCAGTTCTAGGAACCTTGTTCTTTGCCAATGCCTTCATTATATCTTGGACTTCTTTCTTCAATATCATTGGTTCTTGATCAGATGCTACCTCTTGAAAGGCTTGTACATCGATCACTTCTTTTTGGTACAGTGATTCTGTGTATTACTTCTTTCTTTCTTTCTTTAATGCCTTCTGCATAATTCAATATTTTGCCCATAAAATCTTGTACCTCCTCATTTCTTCCATGTGCTTTAGCAAGTGTATGCTGAAGAGTGAGTTTCAGAGTCTCTTCTGACATATATTTTGGTCTGTTCTTTTTTCTTGTCTTCTTAATGATCTTTTGCTTTCCTCCTGTATGATGTTCCTGATGTCATCCACAACTCTTCTGGTCTTGGGTTATTAGTGTCTAATACAACAAATTTTCTTCAGATGACCTCTAAATGAAGGTGGGATATGTTCATGGTAATATTTTGGCGGTGGATTTGTCATAATTTTCTTCAGCTTCAGTCTGGACTTGCATATGAACAATTGATGGTCTGTTCCACAGTCTGCCCACAGTCTTGTTTTGGCTGATGCTATGGAACTTTTCCACTGTCTCTTTCTACAGGTACAGGACTCTCTCTGGAGTGGTCCATGTGTTCAGTAATCTTTTATGATGTTTTATAAAGGTATTTGCAATGAAGAAGTCATACATAATTCTATCATGAGATCTCTAGCATTGTTTCTATCATCAAGGCCATTTTCCAATTGCTGATCCTGCATCTTTGTTTCCAACCTTTGCATTCCAATTGCCAATAATTATCAATACATCTAGATTGTAAGTTGATAGAATTGTTCAATTTCATCAGCACTGGCTTTAGTGGGTTGTGATTAAATTTAATTAGTAGTTGTATTAACAGGTCTTCCTTGTAGGTGTATGGATATTATCCTACCATCGACAACATTTTACTTCAGGACAGATTTTGAAATGTTCTTTCTGATGATGAAAGCGATGTCATTTTGTTTCAATTTGTCATTCCCTACATAGTAAACCATGTGATTGTCAGATTCAAAATGGTCAATATCAGTCCAGTTGAGCTCATTAATGCCTAGGACATTGCCTTACGTTTCATTTGTAGATAATTTCCAGTTTTCCTAGATTCTTGCTTTGTACATTCCATTCTTCAATTATTATTGTATGTTTACAGCTGTTCCTCTTCATTTTGAGCTGTGCCCCTTTAACAAATGAAGATCCTTAAGCCATTCATGTCATCAGATTCACTCTACCATGAGGCTATTGAAAATATCATGTTTATATCAGATACACCTTAACCTGTAAACTGAAATCTTTGCTCTTGAAAACTTTAAAGAGGTCTTGTGCAACAGATATGCTAATGCAATATGACATTTGATGTCCTGACTGCTGTTTTGATGAGTGTTGATGGTGGATCCAGGCAAAACGAAGTATTTGACAACTTCTATCTTTTCTCCATTTATCATGATGTTATTTATTGGTCTAGTTGTGAGGATGTTCATTTTCTTCACATTGAGGTGCAGTTATTACTGTCAGCTGTGGTCTTTAAACATCATCAGTATTTTAAGTTCTCCTCACCTCCCGCAAGCAAAGTTGTATTATATGCACTTTGTAGGTTGTTAATGAGTCTTGGGAAATTCCTCAACATAATAAAGAGCATATATACAAAACCAACAGCTTACATTCCTCAACATACTGAATCTCTCCAATCCTGATCCTACATTCTTCTTCCTATGATCTAGTTTCTTGGAATATTTGCTGAGAATACAGATTGTATGAGTATGGTGAAAACTACAATGTATAAGACACACAATTCATTAAGCCATTAGCAGCTTGTTACATATGATATTTTTTAAGATGAAAATTAATTGTTAGAGATAATGACAAAGAAGTGTGAAATTTTAAAATGTCATTGAAGGGAAGATATCTTCGAAGCAAAAGAGGACAACTAGCTTTAGAAATAAATCTGCTTGAGATCAATGTTTGATTTTATCTGTGGAGATCTAAATGGCTTGAAGAATTATATGTGAAAATAATAAAGTCAAACCTCTACATTTACCTGCACTAATTTTCTTTGCTTTAATTATGTATAAAGCATCAAATGCATTATCCATTATTTAAAAAAAAATCCTAGCAAATGTATATGCTCTAGCAAATGGAACACGTAAGAGGACTTGTATATTTTACACACTTATATTTTAAACTTAACCTGTCTGAACATGTTTTAAAAATGTGTAAATATAGAATTTGTTGCATTAATAAAATCAATAGCAATAATAATAATACTGAGCAATAAGAAATGCCAGGATGATAGGCATCTTTATTTGTGATAAATGTTGGCAAGATGGAAGCAGCACATTTACTAATGGAACCATACAATCATAAAGTATTTCATGCATAACTATCCAAAATAAAATGATCATTTTCCAGGAATGAAAACACTTCAAAACTTGTAGCATGCACAGTTTTAAATTGATTCTATAAATGGATTCCAGAAAATCATTTAACAGATGGTTATATTTAAGATGCCACTCAAGCTTGTTTAATACTTTAAAGATAAAGTCATCTAGGCCCAAAATTTTGTTGTGATAAGAAAAGCAAAGGATTTATATTTTCAAAGAAAACTAAATGCTTGGCAAAACAAAAGAAACAAAAGTAAATAAATAAATAAATAGTTTCCAATCAATTGATACTGATACTCAGAAGTAAAATTAGTGTTTTAATTATTAATCAGAGATAATTTCATATAATCAAGGTACATGATTCTTAATTCTCAGTTATCTTATCTATGAAATGCATATAAAATAGCCATTTTAACGTTGTTTTTTGATGATTAAATGACACGGTGAACTTTCTAACACACAGAAAGTACTTGCCAAGTGTTAGGTGTTGCTGGTATTAAGTGCTGTGGACTTGACTCTGATGTATAGCAACCCTGTACAGAGTTTCTGAAGCTGTAAATCTTTTCTGGAGCAAAAACACTAGTCTTTCTCCTGTGGATCAGCTGGTGAACTAGAATAGCCAATTGTGTGCTTCACAATCTAGTGCTTATCATACAGAATCACAGTGCTTCCTAAATGTTAGCTATGGATGTTATAATGAAAAAGAATGATACAAATATACATCATTAAATAAGATTAAGCTTTTAGGCAACATTAGCCAAAAGCAGCACTCCACTTTTTTGTTATAAATGTGTGTCTGTATGTGTCTATACACATTCTCTGCTATCTAATCCTCAGATTGTCTACCTGACCACATAAGACTTCTGAGAGTTCTTAATTCTCATGTATGAAAATAATGGACTATTGCAAGCATATTCCGGTTATAAAATAAAATTAATATTTATGTTTATATACTACTTATCCTCAAGGAGACTTGGTAATGTAGTGGATTACAAGGTGAACTCCTAATGGCGAGGTCAGCAGTTTGACTCTTCCTGTCACTGCAGGGGAGAAAATTGAGGTTTTCTGCTCCTGCAAAGATTTACAGTCTCAGAAACCCTTCATAGGGCTGCCAAGGATCAGAACAGACTCAACACCACCCCCTCACCCCATCACTTATCGTCAATGCTCCCCTAAATGAATTATATCTTTAACTTGTTTTAAAGTGTATGTGACAAAGTTGTTTTGTTTTAATTTTCAAAGTTCATAAAGAAAGCTTAAGCATCACAGTAGCATTGTGGTCAATGCATTTTCCCAATCATGAAGTATATTTTTAAAATAACTTTGCCTGTCTCAATTAGACTTATTTCAAGGCTTAAAACTAGAAAATAATTTATTTTTATTATTTAAAAACCAAATAAATTCATAATTCCTTTAATACTCAAAGCTCACTTAAAATGCTCATAAAAGTTCTGGAAACTTCCATACAGGAGACATATCACAGGAGAAAAAGTGATTAAACAGAAAAAAGGAGGGGTGGGAAGTTTTGTTTAGTAATTCCAAAAAGAATATAGCAAAAAGCATTGTCAGAAAACATTAAAATTCTTTGAGAGGCGAACCAAAAATCTATAAGCAGGCATAAGTAAAAAATAGTACACTCAGAGGAACACTTGACTAGTTTGAATCTGAAGAAATTTTCTCTTTAATATTGAAACATAGTTTGCACCCTGATGCTTTTTGGCTAGGCGAGGAAGCAATATTGAAAAGCAGAAACACAGAAAAACTGTTTCAGAGTCTTTGATACCACATTTCTATTCTATATGCTTCACATCTTCCAAAATGTTTCCTACAAGGTACAGTTCTCACAATAGGCCATTCTCATTATGAGACCAACTTAAAGAGGCTTCCGAGGGTCACAAAAAGAAGTGATCCAGCCTTTTGTTTCTAAAAGGAAGGCATATTTATGGATGTTTTTGTGTGTACATCTTAAAGAAGTATTTTCCTCAAAGACTCAACTATTATATTGTGCTTATTTCTACACTGTGCAAAATTAAAATTATCTAGAAATGTTTGTAACAGAAACTGAATTATATGCCTTTCATGCAGGCATTTGGCATCCTTTCCACAAATACACTCTTCTGAAAATTAAATACAAAATGTGTGCCGCTTATATGTCATGTTTTTAAGTTCTCTTAGGATTATGATGCCTACTTTTTTAAAACATCATTTTTTGTTTTTATGTCCAAGGAGTTCATTTGTTGGACATGATTAATCCATTTTATATTACATATATATACAAGAATAATGACTCTACTATGAACAATAAGGTCGGTGGTTCAAACCCACTAGCTGGTCCTTGGAAACCCTATACAGGGTTACTATAAGTGGGAACCCACTAGATGGTAATTAACAACAATAAAAATTAAGATGAAGATGTTTTAAGTATTGTTCCTTCCCTCAGAATTTTCAGTTATACTTGAAAATTGGTTGGTGGTTGTATGTTGTAGAATCGGTTCTGACTCATAGTGACCCTGTATATAGTTTATGAGGCTGTTAGGACACACAAATGATGTCACTAAGTATAACAATAATATGCAAAAGAGTTGTTAAAACACAAGAGAATATTAGAGGATATGAGTGTGTTGATTGATTATATATTTTTTAAACAATTATTAAGTACTTCAAGTCTAAATGAACACAGAGATAATAAAAAATATTCATATTCCTACCAAAGAATTTTGTACATTCTTCACTTAACTGATCCCCCAAATCCAGCTAGCCACCATGCTTCTACAACCTTTCCATACAATAGACAATACCCTGATCACAAACTTGAAATTACTTCAAATTACCTATAGAAAAAGACTTAACATGCTTTCCAGAGCTTTTGAAATACCCTGCAATTTTTTGTTCTTGCTGCTTCTGCAACCTCTTCCCTTACTGCTCTCCAATGTAAATCCTTTACCCTAGCTTCTAGTATTGAGTTAGAAGTCCAAACTGCACCAAAACCACTGGGTTAAAACAAGACTGCAGAAATTGACAGAATGCCACTGGAGATGTTTCAACAAACAGAAACAATGCTAAAAGTCTTCACTCATATATGCCAAGAAATTTGGAAGTCAGCTTCTGGCCAATTGGTTGGAAGAGATCCATATTTGTGTCCATTCCAAAGAAAGGGTATCCAGCTTACCGTAGAAATTTTCTCTTAACATTATTATGAGTATCACACACGTAAAATTTTGCTGAAGATAATTCAAATATGTTTGCAGCAGTACAACAACAGAGAACTGCCAGAAATCAAAGCTGGATTCAGAAAAGGGCACGGAACTATTGATAAAAGCTGTACCTGACTTAAAAAAATAGAGTCCTGGTGTGGCACAGTGGGACAAAGCACTGGGCTGCAAGGTTAGTTTGAACCACAAGGTCCATTGTTAAAACTCACCAGTGGCGCCTTGGAAACCCTATATAGGATCGCTATGAGCCAGAACTGACTTGATGAAACTTAAAAACAACAACATCAGAAAGATGTTGATCTGTTTTATTGTACATTGTGCTTTATTGACTATGCAAAGGTACTAGACTGTATGGACCTTAATGAACTATGGATAATATTGAAAATAATGAGAGTTCCAGAACACTTAATTGTTCTCAAGTGGAACCTTAATATAGACAAATAGGCAGTCATTCAAACAAAACAAGGGGATACTGCATGGTTTAAAATCAGGAAAGGTATGTATCAGGATTGTATCCTTTCATCACACTTTTTCAATCTGTGTACCAAACAAATAACCCAAGAAGCTAGTCTTTATGAAGAAGAACATGGCATCAGGATTGAAGGAAGACTCATATCTGCCACATGCAGACGACACAATTTTGCTTACTGAAATGGAAGAAAACTAAAAGTGCTTACTGATGAAGATCAATGAATACAGTGTTCTGTGAGGATTACACCTCAACATAAGGAAACAAAAATCGTCACAACTTGACCAATAAACAGCATCATGATTAACACAGGAAAGGTTGAAGTGATTGAGGATTTTCTTTTAATTGGATTCACAATCAACATCCATGGAAGCAGCAGTCAGTTAATGTTATCATGATGAATTGTGATTGTCACAACTATAAAGGTAGAAGGTTTGTAACAAAAAGGTAAGAGTAATTAATTTCATAGTCCAGGAACAGAGCAGAGAACATCCCTAGGACCATCAAGGGAGAAGAGCGTGAGCGGAATGTGGCACCCTATCCAGAGAAGCAGCAACACTAGAGATGGAGGCAGAGAGGATGACATGGAGAGATAGAGCAGCTGAGGACTCTAGACTCATGGAAAGAGAAAAGCAGTGTGCTGGCAGCCAGGAGGCAGGCTTGCAGAATGTGCCCTCTGGTTGTTTAAATAATTATAAATTTCTGAGTAATGTTGCGTACATCCAAAAAAAAAAAACACAAACACAAACAGAGGGAATAGAAGCAAATACTGTTGGTTGATGATGCATGGAGGGGACTATAATCATTGTTTCAATGAAATGAAATATGATAGGATGAATGTAAAACCCTGATGTTCTCCCATGTAAAGTATCACTCAATTCATAATAAAAACTTTAAATTAAAAACAAAAACAACAAAAACAAAATTGTACCTGTTTGCAGTTATAAATGGATAAGGCTTTAATTCACAGGTATTGTTACTTTTATGTGAGGCAATTTGTTTTTTTACCAGTTTTTGTTTAATTTCCTAAGGGATTGGGAAAAAAGTTCAAACCAAACCAAAAAAACTTATAGCTCAACTTGAAGAATTCAAAGGAGTTTTTATAAAGCTTTGAATTGATGTTTAGGAGTCTCAGTTCTTTCTGTTAATTTTGGAAATCTTGGGCTCTTCTTAGTATACAGAAGTCAAGAGCTGATCAAAAGAGAATACTTTTTAAAAAATATTTTGAATAAAAAATAAAATTTGGAAATATAACACTGGAGGATATGCATGGAATACAATACAGTCTTAACATATTAATTGAGGTCAATAATGTTGGAGTTTACGTTTGCCCTACCCAGATTACAAAACACTACAAAAGTGTGTTGTTGAGCTAATGGATAGAGGCCAGCACGAAGTATGGTTTACATCCATGACTAAAATTGTGCCAGTGTTTTACACTGTTGTTCTTTGTTGTCATTAGGTGCAATCGTGGTGGTACCAACTTAGTGTGACCCTATGCACAACAGAGTTAAACACTGCCTGGTGCTGAGTCAACCTCACAGTTGCTGCTCTGTTTGAACCCATTGCTGCTGCCACAGTGCCAGTCTATCT
>NW_006408602.1:11726097-11726631 GCF_000296735.1 Chrysochloris asiatica | reverse complement strand
CAGTGTACCTCATGACAGAGAGCAAGTGTGTTTCAGTTTCAGTCACCTAAGCAACAAGACACCACATCTACTAAGATTGAAAACAAAACTGATTTGTGAGAGATTGTATACGATAGTAACTTGATCTGAGTTTAGGGGGCTAGTTATTCTGCTGCTCTCTACAGCAATAACTCATAAGGCTGCTCTCATCTGATGGTTCAATTTTGGATTACATGGTGTCTAGTGGCTTCACTCACATACCTGGCAGTGTGTGCAGGCTACCAATTGCAGCAATTCATTCACCTGTATGTGACCACATCATTTCCCAAGCCAAACTTGCTTTCTTTTATGATCTTCCAGAAGAGCAAATGCAGGAAATGCAAGTTGACTTAAGGTCTGGACTCCAGAATCCATACATTAGTTACTTCTACCATATTCTATTCATGAAATCAAGTCACAAGGTGTGGTTTACAAGATTTGGAGAAATAGATTTCACCTCCTGCTTGGATGAACTGACAAATGTTGTAGTCATTGATTCTACCACAGCACCTTGTT
>NW_006408602.1:11721831-11724656 GCF_000296735.1 Chrysochloris asiatica | reverse complement strand
ATATAGTATATGGGAAACAAAGGCTTATTTAATTGGTAACAAATGACCTTTAAAAATATAAAGTTGGATGTGAATAAGAGATACATGTGAAATGAGCAGTTTGTGACCTAGATGTGGTGGTGTATTCATTAGATGAGCAAGTGCATTTAAAGTGCTAACAATGTTAAAAACAGAGAACTACAAATTGGATAAAAATTGTTGCAGCATACTTTGCATTTTTATAGCAGCACAAAAATATGGAAAATATTAAGGCATTTATAGGCTACTTTTGCTTCTGTGTAAAACTCTTCATAGTAATCTTTATTTTATTGCAAAGCACATTTTAAAGCTATAGTACTTTTAAATGAGATGCAAGTTCCACAAATATTTCTAATGAGAATTTTGTCACTTTAAAATCAAATTTGAGATTCAATGATTGCAGATTTAGTGGATTAGTCTAAACAGAAAAAAAATTGGAGAGTGTGTTTACCATCTTGACATAATAATTATATGTGATGAAAGAAAAATCAGATGTACTAATTTATAGCCATTTGAAATATTTTTTGGGGAAATGCAATTAATTTATTTCCAGGTAATTTAAAAAATACAATTGTCAGATAAAATTACAGCTTGTCAATAATGATGAGACTTAGTTGCATGCACTTTCATGATTGTAAAGGAGTTCATCACATTATCAAGCTAATTAGAAATATTGTTACTATAAAAATAAAGTTCTAAAATATGCATCACTGACTTACAGAAGTGTAGAAATCAATAAAGCATAGTTAATTGAAATTGTTAAACTGCATAATTTGAATAATTTGCAAAAAACTTTGTGTGTTTTTCTTTTCAAACAGTGCAATAAAGTGTAATCAAGCCTCCTCAGAATTTAAGTATGGTCCAAAGTACCACAAATTAATTGTAAAATCAAGTCTCTGCTTCACTCAAATACTGTCTGTTAACATACATATGTGCTCCTTTCTGTAGTATATATATATAGTAGATCAGAGTTAATAGAAACATATTTTCTGTACTAGCCTAGAAACAACCACTGCTACTAAGCAAATAAAGACTACATTTGCCTCCAGGTTTTCAAGGCATTAAATACAATGTTTCTGTGTTCATTCAGATCCCTCTTCTTCTCATTTCAAGAACAATTCCTATAATGTAACACATAAATTTTCTTGCATTTCTCCTAACAGTATAAATCAATTGTCCTTATCTTCATATAATTGCAGGCTGCTTTCTACTTTTGGATATCTTCCCTTCACAACTCCTTTAACAGCTGTCTTGGAATAACACATGTGATTTCAACACTGATGTCAAATCTGTTTGCTCTGGAAGTTTCTACTCTTTATACTATATTACTTTTTGGATATCCTAAATACTTGTTGAAATAAGTTCCAGTAGAAAACATGTGGAATAGCAGCTTAAAATAATGTCAAAATAAAGTATTTAAATTTCAGACCCAGGAAACAAGATGGCCGACCATCCTGGAGCCTGCGGATGCTTCCTGAACCCTGAGCATGGTTGGAAAAAAACGACAAGAAATACAAATCCAAACAAATCTCCGTTTTCCTACTCCAGTTGTATTGAAAGTGACAGCAGAGATGCTCTCCAGACACCCTTCAGAATAGTCTTTTGGCTTTCTTCAGGTTTATTTGCTTCCAGGAGGACGTGCATTGTACTACTCTGTGTCATGTCTAGTGCAAACTGAGGATTGGAAGAAAATGCCCAGTGGATGAGTAAAAGGACACTTGGACAAAGTGAAAAGTTTAATTTCTATTCTACCTGGAGAAACACTTGCTTTAAAGTCGTCATTGGTTAGTGTAGTGCAGGCCTAGTAGGCTTGAAGAACGTGCTCACCATTTCTGTGATTTCAGCATTGTCCTTTCTGTGCTCCCAGCTGGGAAACGTATTGGTGAACATCAGGGGCTCCAGAACAGCGTGGATAAGGCACAGAATGTATCCTTTCTTTGGAAGACACCATAACAAGACTAAGATTACTGTTCACTGAGAGATCTTGTCTACAGCCATCCACTGATCACAGAAACCTCTCTCAACATGTTTTGTTTGGAGTAAACCTGTGCATGTATAAACTAGAATTCTAATTTTTTTTTTAATTATTTCAAAGATTTTTGCAGGCATATCCTAATCTACTAGCAAAAGACATAAATAAAAAATAAAGAAAAGCAAAGATTGATTAGAAAAAATATAGTGTTAGGTGACACATGATAGAACAAGGATAGCATTACAAAAATGACTGTTTTAAAATGCTTCTATTAAAAGAGTTGTTACAGTATGCGATTGGATTTAAAAGGAGCATAATCCAATAATATCACTGTTTTTAAAAGACATCTCTTAAAGTAACCTAAAATAAAAGAATGCACAGAAATTGATCAATTAAAAGGGAAATCAAAAGTATGAAAAGCATAAACATTTTTATAAAATATTTAATCTGAAGTGAATATCTGCTAGTACTAAAATTATTATGAAACTGAAAAACATAACAATAAAACAATTAAGTAATATCTTTTAAAAGTTTTAGAAACAAAATTAAAGTGGAAGATTTTAGCATACAACTCGTGTCTGTGGACACTTAAGCAGTAAAAGATGGATGAGGATATAAAAAATCAAAAGCTCTGCAGGATAAGCAATGGACTGCTAGCTGCAAGATTAATGGCTGAAACCAACAAGCTGCTCCTTGGGAACCCTATACAGGGTCCCTATGATTTGGAATCGACTGGATAACACCTAACAACAATAACAACATATATATGTAATATTTATCCTAAATAGGATTTGCTTCTTTTTAAGGTACTCAATAGCTTGTTGTTGTTGTTGTT
>NW_006408602.1:11711953-11721671 GCF_000296735.1 Chrysochloris asiatica | reverse complement strand
TACCAGAGCTCCTACTCAATAACTTGGAGGGTTACAAATTGGGATGCTAACTGCTATGTCAGTAGTTTGTATCCACCAGCCACTACAGAGCTGTTGGGATCAATTTGAGCTGTAGAGATGTTGGGAGCAATTTGAGTTGAAGGTCTCAGACTTGGGAGTAGTTTAACCGAAGAATTGCAACTGAACAGTTGTGGTCCAGAATATCAGGCTACTCCCAGGTCAACCTGCCCCCTGAGGAAATTGCAGGGCTGCCTTTGGGGAGAGGGCACTTGCAAGATATTTTCCTTGTATGACCTTCAGTTCAAGTCTGCAAAAACATCTAGCTGCCCTATCTCTGTCTCCTTAGCAACCACAAATTACGTTCTTCTGATAAAGTCCTGCTTACTGCTTGCATCAATAACACCAGATGTTTTTTGCACTTTTCCCTTCCCCTAGCACTCTCCTTTGATATGTGTATATAATAAACATGCTGAATCTAGGTCTGTGTCACAGTATCGCCATCAGAGTTCTGTGTCCCACCTGGTCCCAACTTTACTATTTTCATTT
The DNA here is from genome assembly GCF_000296735.1 of Chrysochloris asiatica. Classification (NCBI taxonomy): domain Eukaryota; kingdom Metazoa; phylum Chordata; class Mammalia; order Afrosoricida; family Chrysochloridae; genus Chrysochloris; species Chrysochloris asiatica. The sequence continues at coordinate 11,721,125 of NW_006408602.1, read as the reverse complement.
GTGTCTTATGTCTTCCTTTTTATTTCTAATCTCCCGTCGCCCCTACTCGGGTTTAATTTTTTTGTGCAGGTTGCGGAGTATAGCTGGTTGTCAGATGCAACACGGAGCAAAAAGATGAAGTTTCTGATCCCATAAAGATTTATAGCCTTGAAAATCCTATGCAAGGTAATTATAAGTCAGAACTGACTCTACGGCACACAACCACCACCATCATAAAAGTACTCAATAAGCACTTGTAAAATATTTATATGATCTGTAATGAGACTGAAGCAGTTATTAACATGCCCTTATTCTGGTATGGAGTCCTTATATGGCGCTATAGGATAAAACTGGCCTACTAACTGCAAAGTTGTTGTTAAGTGACGTTGAATCAATTCTGAGGTGCAGTTAGTGGGTTTAAACTACTTACCTTGAAGCTCAAACCAACCTTGTGGTCCAGTGCTTATCCTACAGTGCCACAAGTAAATGGTTCAAACTCACCAGCTGCTCCTTGGAAACCCTATACAGGGTAGTTATGACTCAGAACCAACTCCACGGCACTTAACAACGACAATTCTAATATGGGGAGCCTGGTGGCTCTATATGATAAGCACCGGACTACTAACCACAATGTTGCAATTCAAACCCACCAACTGTTCTGCACGAGAAAGATGAGGCTTTCTGCTCCTGCAAAGAAGCTTCAGAAACCCTATACAAGGTTTTTATGAGTCAGAATCAACTGGAGCACTTAACAACAATTCTGATGAAACTTCCTTAAGGTTATATGCATCTTTCCTTGAGAGAGGATGAGCATTTGTGGAATAAACTCTAGCTTCTGATGACAGGACCAGAATATGAAGGGATGAGAAATAAACAATAAGTGTACAGAATTCCAGTCACAAAGTTGGACTACTGCAATTGGCACATCATTTCTTTCCAGTTTTTTGTGAATTGAGTGAAGTTTTAAAGAGAAGATCATCTATTTTACATTCAACAAATCATATATTTGGCTTTATTACATGGTTGCAATCTCCTCCAGGTACCAACACTTAAAAGTATTTACATCTATTCACTTTAACTATTACATTCCTTCTTGTCTCCTGCTACCTTTGCCTTTCCTCTACTAACCTCCCTCTTGCATATTGCCTGCCCAGTTATCCATGTCTACATGTGTCTACCTTCTGGCCCGTGAAGAATTTTCCCTTCATCCAGCTGTTCCAGCCACCAATCATAGATTGCTTCTTTTACCAAGAAAATTTATTTTTAACTTTAAACATTGGTCTCATACAATATTTGTCCTGATGTGATTGAATAATTTCACTCAGCATAGTGTCCTCCACGTTCAACCATGTTGGGAGATGCTTCACAGATTTATCGCTATTTGTCAACAATTTGTAATATTCCATTGTGCGTCTGTATCAAAGTTTAACTATTCTTCTGCTGAATGGCATTTAGATTATTTCCATTCTTTTGTAGACATCCTATTGAAGAATTCTGTTTTTTATCCATTCTGATTTCTGTGTCTCTTGACTGGTACAGTTAATCCATTTGCATTCATTGTAATTATCATTAGGTATGAATTGATCACTGTCATTTTTCTGTGTTTTGTTGTGTGTGTGTGGGGGGGTTTTCTGTGTGTGTGGTGCTGCTGGATTTTTTTTCTACATAATTTTTTATGCTGAGTTCATTTTGTTTGTGGGTTTTCTTTTCATTTTCATTTCTCTTGTGTTAATGTTTACTAAATCTTTCTAATTTTCCTCTTTTTAAATTGTGTTATTTTTCTTAGAAGTTACCCTGTAATTTTTAAAAAAAAATGTTTCCTGCTTCAAAAAGTCTTTTATGCTGAAATCTACTTGACTTCCTTATCATTTGAAAGTTTTGTATCTACACTATTCCTACTTTTTGCTTTGCAGTTGACTTCATTATAAATTAATATTGCTGGTTCTCAATTTTCAGTTTTGTAGGTTTGTTTTAATTTAAATGCTTCTATATAAGGAGCTCTGGTAGCGTAGTGGTTACGAATCAGACTGCGAACCTTAAGGTCAGCGGTTCGAAACTACCAGCTGCTCCGCGGGAGAAAGATGAGGCATTCTACTCCCGTAAAGATTTACACCCTCGGAAACCCTGTACAGGGTCGCTATGGGTCGGAACCGACTCGACAGCACATAACAACAACAAATATAAGGAGCTCAAAGAGCTCTGGTAGCGTAGTGGTTACAAATAGGGCTGCGAACCTCAGGGTCAGCAGTTCGAAACTACCAGCTGTTCCGCCGGAGAAAGATGAGGCTTTCTGCTCCCGTAAAGATTTGCAGCCTCAGAAACCCTGTACAGCGTTACTATGAGTCGGAACTGACTCGACGACACATAACAACAACAACAACATATAAGGAGCTCTGGTAGCACAGTGGTTATGATTGCACTGCTAAACTCAAGGTCAGCAGTTTCGCCTGATAAAGAGGAGGCATTCTGCTCCCGTAAAGATTTACAGCCTCGGAAACCCTGTACAGGGTCACTATGAGTCAGAACCTACTCCATGGCACACCACCACCACCACCACAATATCTGGATTGAGTTCTGGGTGTTGTTGTCACGTATAGTAATCTCTGGTTGTTGTCTGCTGTTGTTGGTTCTCAGTCAAAGAACACCCTTCAGTATTTTATTCGGTAAAGTTGGTCTGGTCACTACAAATTCCTTTAACTTCTGTTTATCAAAAAATGTCCTAATTTTGTTACCATATTTGAGGAACTGCTTTGCTGGTTATATGACTCTTGGTTGACATTTTTTTTTTTTTTCTTTCAGAATTGTATATGTGTTACCATTGCCTACTTGCCTGCATTGCTTCTGCTGAGAAATCAGAGCTTAATCTTATTGGTTCTCCTTTGTAAGTAACTTTTCATTCTTCCCTAGTGGCTCTCAAGATTCTATTCTTCTCTTTGATTTTGGAAAGTTTGATGATGATATGTGTTGGTGATTTTCTTTTGAGATCTATACTGTTTGGGATTCAATTAGTTACTTGCATGCTTTCTTCTCATCTTTCATGATATTAGTCTCTTCCAACAACTCTTCCACAATTTTCTCTGTGCTTTTTATTATCTCTCCCTGTTCAGGAATCCCCACCACCCATAAACTGTTCCTCTTCATGGTGTTCCACATAACTCTTAAGCTTTATTTAGACTTTTTCATTCTTCTTTTGGATTGTTCTTCTATCATACTCGTATTGAGAGATTGCTCTTCAAGTTCAGTAATTCAGGCTTCCATTGCTTTGGATTTTCTCCTTTGCCCTATCAATGTATTGTCAATTTCTTCAATATTAATATTAATATTCTAGATTTCTAATAGCAGGTGTTGTATTATTTCAAAATTTGCATTTATTTTTTCTGTTTTTTCTTGTAGCATTTTCCTGAATTCTTCTAGTTTTTTTTTTTTTCTCTTTGCTTTCCTCAATCTTTCTGTCTTTCTGGTGAGGTACCAAAATATCATTATTTTGAATTATTTGTCACTTAGTTCTATTGCCTTTTTATCGTAAGAAATGTTTTCTGTCTCAGCATTTTAGTCATTTGTTTGAACTATTCTCTCTTGCTTCTTTATTTGAGCTAAAATTGTCTGTTGTCTCCACAGCATTGTGGGGTTCTCATATTTGTAAAAACAAACAGTGCAGTTGTTGAACCCAGACAGAAGAAATTTCTGGTGGGCTCCTGCAATTCAAGGAGCTCACAAGGTGGTTGCAGAAGAGATGTGACAGTAGAGATTCTGGCCTTAGGAGGAATTCCTATGGCCTTGGTTTTATCTATGTTCAGGGTACTCAGTCTGGAAGTAGTTCATGAGGCCCCTTGATGCAGCTTATTTCAGTGTCTGTTAAGACCATGGGGACACTGGAGGCAATATGTTTGGTGCTCTGGTGGCTCTGAGAGTTTGTAGGTCTGGAGTCAAACCAACCTGAATCCAGGCACCACAGTGGCACACCAAAGCCTTGCAGCCAGCCCCTTCCTCAAACTGGTGTGGATCCCAACCACATGGCTCTGAATTCCTGGAGACTGGAGTTTGTGCTGGGGGTGGAGAAGGCCACACCTCTGATCACCAGGGAAGCTTGGGAAAAAGACGAAATCACTCCTTTCCTGTCACCCTTGGGAATCCCCTCTGCCAGGCCTCCTTCCTCACCAAAAGCTGCTCATAAAATGGTCAAGCCTAGTCTCCTCAGTTATTCATCAGTTAATCTCCCCCTCTCACAGTCCCTGCTCAGCTTCTTCCTCAGTATTCAATCCATCTACCTGTCTAACCTTTCTTCTGATGTTCAGCATGCCAAAAATTTCAACTGTGTCTTCTTTATTTGGTTTTGTATGTATATGTTGTAGACGGTCCATACAGTATGTCTGCCTAGTTCACAATCTTCCAGCAAAAAGTCTCTGTGTGCCTGACTTTTTCATAGTCTGAGACCTGATTCTTTGACTATTCTTGACCCAGAGATTTCATGGGGGAACTCAACATGCACAATTTTTAGCCAGAGAGGGGCCCCTTAATATTGCATTTATTGTCAGGAGCATCTTTGCAAACTGGGTTAATTACATTCTCCCTTTTGGAAACCTGGATTTTGAAATGACTTACAATCACAAAGTAGTTGGAGCAAAGATATTTTAAGTGCTAGTTTTTCCAAAAATAGACTGAACATCCTGAATTTGACTTATCAATGACCTTCCTATCACTTAATTGTTAAACTCTGAATTCTGAGAGACAGTCTGTGACATTATAAATGACCTGTTTTCCTTAAATTAGTCCGTCTGTTTTTTTTTTTCTATTTGCAACAAAGGAAAGGCTACTAATAATAAATTCAAACAAAATTATCAACTTAAATTGCTTTTGACCTTGAGAAATAACTAAAATTTATTAGAAAGACTTGGAAATGAGAGAGTATACTTTTTAAAAAAAAAAAAAGTAAAACAGCTAAACACTAGCATTTGTTAGGCCATAGTAACTAAAGCTTAAACAAAACAATGCATTTAAAATTTTAATAATAATCAAAATGCTAGCAATAATAGAAAATATGATTTTTTTCAAATACTTCAAAAGAAAATATTTTAACTTAGATATTTATTACAATAATTTATATAAAACATAGTACATTTTATCTTTTATTATATTAACAAAGACTTAAAATATGATAATGCAAAAATAATCAAGTGTACAAAAGAAAGAAATCTCAAATACTTTATAACTAGCAGAACTCTTTAAGAAGCAATTGAGAAACTCCTACTCAGAGTCTCTAAATTTTTTTTTTTTTTACAACTTCTATCCATTCTTTTAGTTTCCAAGAATCCATTTTAACACTATAATTTAAAGTATGGAGAAAATCTAAAAGCATATACACATCTATTAATCCTCAAACCACATAAAATTAAATCAATAAGAGAAAACTTAGATAAGCTCTTTCCAAAATATATTCCATAGTGTATTAAAAAAGTAGATGTTGTTTTTCATAAAGATTATGTGATCAAAAAATTTAATGGATTTATTAAAACATAATCTCTGTTACAAGCCTTCTAAGGTCACTGGATGTTAGTGTGCACAGTAAATTCTCAGAATGGACATTTTCTCAAAAAAATGTGTTTTTTATATTTTGCTTTTTTCTACTCAATGGTTCATTTTTTAAATTACATATATGAAGATAAACTAATCCTGCAGAAATCAAATACATTACATTTAGTATTGTAAAAAGTGATTATGAAATGTTAGAAAAAGAAAATAGAGTTTATATAAAAGGTTGACAAGGAATGCTTAGAATTAAGCCTTAGAAGACATACATTTAATTAAAAACCCTTACATTATAAATAAATTTCTATAGTATTCCTGCTTTTGAGAAAGAAGAAATGCTGATCATCAAGCAAAATAAAGATGTCATTTGTATCCTGGAGGGAAGTAGTTGAAGCCTTATTGACACTTATGGAAATGTTATTTTAGTTAAGCGGTTAAATATTAAAAGTTACCCCCAAGGGTTTTCCTGTAAAGCACCCAACACTCCACATTTGTGACTAAATATCCATGTTGTTGTTGTTGTTATGTGTCGTGGAGTCAGTTCTGACTCATAGTGACCATGTTCAGGGTTTCCAAGGCTGTAAATCTTTATGGGAGCAGAAAGCCTCATCTTTCTCCCGTGGAACAGCTGGTAGTTTTGAACTGCTGACTGTGAGATTACCAGCCCAATTCGTAACCACTATGCTACCAGAGATCCTTTATATCCAGACCCAAATAGATAATTAGTTCAAACAAACAGAATGAGGGAAAAAGTTGGTTGAAAATTATATGCATCTTCTCCATCAGTTATAACATCTAAAATACAAAACTCTAACAGCAAAAACTTCGAAGATGTAGGGCAATAGGAATTCTCAATAATGCAATATAGTATAGATAATTTGGGAGACAGTTTGATTATTTCTTACTAAGCTAGGCATTGCTATTTTTCTGGTTAGGTGATGTAAAGATGGTTCTGACTCATAATGACCCCGTGTACAACAGAACAAAATACTGCCCAGCCGTATACTATCCACTCAATCTTTGCTTGATTGTACCCAGTGATAACTCATTTCACTGACTGGTGATCTTCTTTTATGTCAACTCTCTATTTTTCCAAACAAGATGTCCTTCTCCAGGCACATGCCCTTCCTAATAGTATATCCAAAATACAAGAGATAAAGTCTCTCCATCCTAACTTCTAAGGAACATTCTGACTGTTCTTCTCCCAAGACAGATTTGTTAGTTCTTCCAGCAGACCATGGTACATTCACTATTCTTTGCCACTCCATAAATCAAAGGCATCAATTCTTCTTTGGTTTTCTTTATTCATCATCCAGGTTTTACAAGGATATGAGTGATATGAGAGAATACCATAGCTCAGATCAGGTAAATCTTATTCTTCAAAGTGGTATCTTTGAGTTTTACATTTTAATGAGATCTTTTGCAGCTGACTACTTTAATTACTTTGTTTGCTTTCTTGTCTGTGTTTTCATAGGCGTTGGTTGTAAATTCAAGTAAAATAAAATCCTTAACAACATTAACCTATTCATGATGTTGCTTATTGGTTCAATTTTAAAGATATTTGTTTTCTTTACATTGAGGGTTAATCATTGATCTTCATCAGTAAATTATTCAAGTCATCTTCACTTTCAACAAGTAAGGTTATGCCAATTGTTTACCACAGGTTGTTAATGAGTCTTCCTCTAGTCCTGATACCACATTCTTCTTTATATAGTCATTTCTCAGATCCTTTACTCAGCATGTAAATTAAATAATTATTGTAAAAGGATTCAATCTTGACACAAACCTTTACTGCAGTAGCCCTTTTTTCTGATCAAATAACTTTCACTTGGTCTAAGTACAGGTTCTGCATTAGCACACATAAGCATTGTGGAATTTCTATTCTTCACAAATTTATAATGGTTTGTTAATACTCCACACATTTGAATGCCTTTGTGTAGTTGATAAAACACAGATAAAAAACTTTCTATATTCTCTGTTTTTGCCAAGATCCAACTGACATTAGTAATGATATCCCTCATTACACTTTGCAATCTAGCTTAAATTTCTGGCAGTTCCTGTCAGTGTATTGTGAGGATTATCTTAAAAATTATCTTTAGCAACATTTTACTTGTGTAAAGGGAAGGCACATCAAGAAAAGCACTGGGCTACTAACCGAAGGTAAGGGGTTCAAATCTACTAGGCAATCCTCAGAAACACTATGTGGGGTTGGAGCCTACTCGACAGCACTTACATGTAACAACAAAATCAATAACAAAGAGATTAATGATACTGTTTGATAATTTTCACATTTGATATGATCACCCATCTTTGGAATGGACACAAATGTAGATCACTACTAATCAGTTGGTCAGGTAGCTATCTAACAAATTTCTTAACATAGATGAGTGCGCACTTCCAGCATTGCTGCTAATGGTAAGGTAGGTGGTTCAAACCCACCAGCTGCTCCTTGAAAACCCTTTAAGGGTTGCTATGCGTCTGAACTGACTCAATGGCACTTAACAACAGCGTCCTTGAAATATGGTAAATGGAAATTTTCATCTTGAGAAAATGATGATGTTCTAAAATTTTATATAATGGTAGTCATGCATATCTATGAATATGCCAAAATTGATTGAATGCATATATTAAATGGGTGAATTGTCTGATATGTGAATGACATATCAGTGAGTTGTTTAAAGTAAAGTAAAACACCTTGTAACAACAGGGCTCTGTGACACAGGGATCGAGGCATAGTCTGAGTGGGCAAAAGAGGGGATTTAATGTTAAGATGCTTGACTATCTTATGAATATTGGTTTCCCTTGCCTACAGAGTAGTGGTTACGAATCAGGCTGCGAACCTTAAGGTCAGCAGTTCAAAACTACCAGCCGCTCCGCGGGAGAAAGATGAGGCTTTCTACTCCTGCAAAGATTTACACCCTCGGAAACCCTGTACAGGGTCGCTATAGGTCGGAACCAACTCGACGGCACTTAACAACAACTATTGTAAAATAGACACTTGAGTGGGATAGAAAAGAATGTTGGGAAACATGTAAGCTCATTGTCAACCTATAACTAATTGGAATACCTAAAAGGGTTTCTAGAACTTGCCCAGTGAAATAGGCTTACTGCTGAGCCTGTGTAGTTCATAGGACCTGAGGTGGAATCCTGAGCCCCACCCAGAACTTCTGAGGTGGGACATTCCACTTCAAAGGATAAGCAGACCAGCGTGGAGTGGCTAGAGGAACAGAAGATACTACTTGAAAGAGAAAGACCAGCAGGGAAAATCCAAAACAAAAACAGCAGTCTGATTGGCTACTACAAGAACAAGTAAGTTTTTCCCTGGGGAGCCATCAAGGCAAGCAATCAAATCTCTTCAGGTAAAACTCCCTTCCAAGACTGAAACTCAAAGGGAAAACATAAGCAGGCATGTAAGCTTGCTGACAATCATGTTGGTCTACTGGTGAGTGGAAGAGGAGGAAAGGCAGCAATGAAGATATGGGCTAAGTTCGTCCATGTTCCATAGACTCCCATCTACCTGGAGATGTGAGAGACAAGAAGGGCTGGCTGATCTGAAGTGTGGTGAGACCTGGGGACTCCTGAGACCATGGACAACGACAGAGCCATGGAGGGCTATAGTTGAGAGTGAAGCATCCAGCAGATATGAAGTGAGGGGAGACCACAAGAA
>NW_006408602.1:11695550-11711093 GCF_000296735.1 Chrysochloris asiatica | reverse complement strand
ACATTATTCTGTGAAGAAAAGTTTAAAAAATAAATAAATAAAGCAAAACAAAATATAATACATAGACCAAATCTTAAGAGTCCGTTCTCTTGCTGTTGTTGTTAGGTACTGTTGAGTCTATTTCGACTAACAGAGACACTATGATCCAGTCATGTGTCATCCTTACAACTGTTGTTACTTTTGAGCCCATTGCTGCTATAACTGTGCCAAGCCATCTTGTTGGGTGTCTTCCTCTTTTTCACTGACCCTTCAACTTTACCAAGTCTCCCGGGACTGTTTTCACTTGCTTACATATCCAAAGTATGAGAGACTATAAATACTTACATATGAGGGATATTGTAGAAATACCCATAGCTAAAACTTGTCTGCCACACAGCTGATTTTATCAGTTATGACACATTTAAATATTAATACTTATAGATTAAATTATTCTAATTTCCATGAGCCCCGTGTTAAATGCAGAGCTAGAATGGAAAGTGTTGTTGCTGTTAGGTGCCATTGGATAATTTTGAGTCATAAGGATCCTATACACAATGGAGTGAAGCACTGCCTGGTCCTGCACCATCCTCACAATTGTTGTCATGTTGTCTCACATTAGTGCTGCCATGTGGCAATCCATCTTTTTTGGGGGGTTATCCTCTTTTTTTTTCTGGTCTTACACTATACCAAGTATGATGTTCTTCTCCAGGGAAAAAAACACCATGTCCAAAGTCCAAGAGAAAAACTCTTGCCATCCTGAATTCTAAGGAGCTCTCAGGCTGTACTTATTCCAACACAGAGTTGTTTGTTCTTCTGGAAGTTCATAGTATTTTCAATGTTCTTCTCCAACACCATAACTCAAATGCATCAATTCTTCTGTGGCGTTCCTTATTCATTGTCCAACTTTCACATGTATATGAGGCTATTGAAAATACCATGGGTTGGGTCAGATGCACTGAAGTCCTCAATCTGGTATTTTGCTATTGAACACCTTAAAGATGTCTTTTGCAGTAGATTTTCCTAATGCAATACGTCATTTGAATATTTGGCTGCTGTTTCCATGAGTGTTGATTATGGATCCAAACAAAATGAAGTCTTTGACAACTTCAATCTTTTCTCCATTTATATGGATGTTATTTATTAGTCCAGTACTGAGGATTTTTGTTTTGTTTACAATGAGGGGCAATCTGTTCTGAAAGCTGTAGTCTTTGATCTTCATCAGTGAATATTTTAAGTCCTTTTTCACTTCCAGCAAGAAAGGTTGCATGATCTCCATATTGCAGGTTGTTAATGAGGCTCCCACTAATCCTGATGCAACCTTCTTCTTCGTATAATCCAGTTTCTCAGATTATTTGTTTAGAATACAGATTTAATAAGTATAGTTAAAGAATATGACCCTGATACACACTTTTCCTGATTTTAAACCATTCACTATCCCTTTGTTCTATTCAATTGAATTCCTTTTGGTCTATGTACAACTTCTTCATGAGCAAAATTAAGTGTTCTGGAATACCCATTCTTTGCAATGCTATCCATAGCTTGCCATGATCTACACACCAAAAGCCTCTGAATAGTCAATAAGGCACAATTAAATATCTTTCTGGTATTCTCTGCTTTCAACCAAGATCCATGTGATGTCAGCAATGATATCCCTCGTTCCAAGTCCTCTTCTGAATCTGGTTTGAATTACTGGCAATTCTGTCAATGTGCTGTTGCCTCTGTCTTTTGAATTATCTTCAGCAAAATTTTACTTGCATGTGATATTAAGTGTCAGTTTTGTAAATTTAGAAAAAGCTGAGCTTTGGAAGAAAAGCATTGCAGCACTAAAATGCCTCATTTTAGTTAATACCATAATGAAAACATAGTTCTAAAGTCAATCCCTAGCAAGATATTCTGCTGTGATCCAAATTTATTATTCTTCTACTTAAAACCAAAGAATATTTGTGTTGGTACATACACTTAGGGTATATTTACATAATTCTTTGTCTTCCAATCTAAGTTAATTACATTAAGATGTGATTTTTTTTTTTTTTTTTACTAGACTTTAAGGTAAACAACATTTTAAAATATAATAGGCCTATTGTTGTTTTGGAATCCTGGTGTGGCACTGTGGGATAATGCGTTGGACTGCAAGGTTGGTTTGAACTGAAAGGTTAGCAGTTCAAGCTTACCAACCGCTCCTCAGAGGGTCACTAGAGTCACTTCCAACTGATAACACCCCTATATAGCATTTTCTAGGAGCAGCTGGTGATTTTGAACTACTAACCTTGGGTTAGCAGCCCAGTATTTACACTACAATGCCACACCAGGACTCTATGATAGGCTTGCAGCAGCATACTTCTCAGATAATCTGTCTCTGGTGTTGTTTTTTGTTGTTATGTGCCTGCCCTGGAGTCAGTTCCGACTCATAGCAACCCTGTACAGGGTTTCCAAGGCTGTAAGTCTTTACACCCTCATCTTTCTCCTGCGGAACAGCTGGTAGTTTTGAACTGCTGACCGTGAGATTAGCAGCCTGATTTGTAACCACTACTCTACCAGAGTCTCTGGTGTTACACACCTAAAATTCCCCAACTTGCTTTTGTGTTTTCAGGTATCTCATTGCATGCATCATCTGTCCACCCAATTAATAGCATACTTAGAAATACCTCCCTGACTTAGAAGGGTTCCTGCTATGTTTTCTATGTTTCCTCTATTTTACAGAATATTTTCTTTTTTTAAATTTGTGAACTAATACTCTTATCAATCAGTTACTATACTTTTCTACTAGCAGGAGCCCAATGTTTTATCTTTAAGAAAACCATATTCTAAAATTAAAAATATGTATTTCAAGATTTTAAAATATGAATCATAGTCTATTGTATTCTGCAACTCTGTTTTCAAATTTACTTAGTAGGCAGAAAATATGCTGAACTATGATAGGTACTTTGTTGAGGGGACAAGTTTGACCTCTCTAAAACTACCACTTGTCCTGTCTAAATGTCCTAAATTTTATGAACTAAGTTAATAATTCCTGTCTTTCATAGTAGTGAAAGTGTCTGTCAATTTCTGAGTCTTTGTGAAAGCAAATCAGTCTTAAATATTAATAATTTGACTTCCAAATTTAACTGCACTTTAAAACTTTCCTATAACAAATAAATCACAGACAAAGCCAATGTATGAATGTACATTTTCAAAAGATTTTATGATACAACTATTTTTCCTGAATATTTTTAATCTTGCCAAAAATAACTTATGTTTATTTACAGTCTAACCCAGATTTTAAAAGTTACAGAGCTTTCTTTGTCATAGCAAAAATATTTTACAGTTAAAATAAATGACCAGATGTCCTGGGGATGGTAGTTTTCACAAAAGAAACTGTCAGTCCTACTAAATTCTGATGAGTCACAGCGTGTCTATTTCATGTATCTTTAGATGATTGCTCAGCTAAATTAATCTTGATCACCACAAGATGTAATTTGAGTGTACATCTCAATCCAGTCCCACCACCCAACTGTGGGTTTTGTAGTACTGTGGTGACTTACACATTGTGATGATGCTGGAAACTATGTCACCAGCATTTTACATATCAGCAGGGTCACCTACAATGAACAAGTTTCAGTGGGAATTCTTCCAAGGTTAGGAAAAAAGACTCAATGATACACTTCCAAGAGTTAGCCAATGAAATCCTTATGTACCACACCAGAATATTGACCAGTATAGTACCAGAATATGTTTCTCCTAGGTCAAAAGACACAACACAATCAGTAGACTAAAACATACCAATGATCATGAAGATGGTACAGGATCAGACAATGTTTCATTCCATATATATAAGGTAGACATGATTCAGAGTTAACCTGACAGCAACTAAGAACAACAAAAGATCCAATCTATCCAAGACTCGCCCTTTTTTTCTATGTCTGAATTCTTAAGTGGTCTTTAGTGCTTCACAAAATTTAATGCATGCTGGAAGAAATTCATTCTTTCAACAAAGATATATTAAGAACCTAATAGATACAAAAAATGCTAGTAGTAAATGTGACTGATATTAGTCTCATGGATCTTACACTCAAAGGTAGTAAAGCAAGGTGAACGAAAATCTAACATATATACAATGTTGTGTCAGTTAGTGATGCCTGCTGCAAAAATTGTGAGCAAATAAGGATAACAAGAAAACTGTGTTTAGGTGAGAACTGCAGGTGGGGGTTAGGAAGACATTTCTGAATGAAGTGAAAGTATATGCTAGGAAAAGGTCTAAGAGAATAGAATTGCATTCAGAGATTAAAAGTAGCAAAATCTTGCAGTGACTTTTTTCAAGAACTGCACTTTGCAAAAACTAGTAAGACAAGAAGGGAGAGTTTAGGGGCTGAGTTGGGATTGACAGGAAGGAATTCAGTCATGTTGAATCTTGGGATATTATAAGTTTGGTTATTGTTTTGAGGTAGATGGGAAAGTATTTGATGGTTTTGAAGAAAGATGACATAACTGAATTTATTTCCAAAGCACAGACAGTAAAGTGGAACATTTACCATAAGGGAGAAACTACACTCTATTAGCAGCCTTCAGACTACAATTTATCAGAATGCTACTTCCATCCTAAAGACACATGACTAGTGGCTAGACTGGGCATTAACATTTATTAGGTTGTAGGGTAAACACTGGACTACTAACTAACTAAAAGGTTGGAAGTTCAAACCCACTAGCCACTCCTTGGAAACCACACACAGGGTCGCTATGATTCAAAACTGATTCAATGACACTTAACAACAACAATAGTAACTTTGAGAATGGTTAACAGATAGAGTGAAAGAAAGAGGAGCATTCTAGGGATTTCACTGGCCTCAAGTACTAAGTACATGTTGATGGCTTTCCTTACCTGTACAATTATCTTTGTTTTTGTTTTTATCTAGCTTAAGAAAAGATCCTCTATAGGACATTTTTTAATCTGGGGTCTTTTTCCCTAGCACAACTAGCACAACATGGAGTACTTGGTAGGATCCAAAGCCATTTCTCTTTGGTCAAACTCCTTGGGGATTAGGGACCAGAACAGGTGGCAAGAAGGAATTTTTTTGTACTCTACCATCTTCATATACTCTGGAAACTCTCTGAGGAAAGTACTCTTGGATTTTGAGCTCTGTGGTTTGAACTGGCTCTCTGAGACCTTTATGTTGAGTCTTGCTGTGTTTTCTCCATCTGAGAATTCTGATATTTCACTTCTGTTTCGTTGCCCATATTTATAATCTCCAAATGTATAAAAGCATTTGCTTTGCTGAAATGCTTGACTAAAATATTCCAACAAAAAGATGGACTATATTGGACTTACATAAATGACTGTAATGATTTGAATGTGGATATTACTAGGGGAATCAAGATTTCCAGAACTTTTGTGTAAATACTGACAAGTTTACAGACTGCGGCTGATGCAGAATCATATGGAGCAGAAATTAACTACACAGGATTGAGTGGACTAAAGAATTACTAGGGGTTTTATGTAGGAACATTGCTGTTTTAATGTTCTATTTACTGGATATAAGAAAGTTAATTTTATTTCTTTTTCCTAAATTATGTAACTAATGGTTTGCTGTTTTTACCTGCAATTCCTGCATTTTTTTATACGTTCAATTACCAAAGAAGAAAAATAAGGAATATGCAAACAATGTAAACCCGAGAACCATAAAAGAAACCTTAAAAACATTCGAAAGATGTTTTTATAAAAACATTCATTATAAAAAATTCTTACCATAGAAAATTTTATAGTCAGCATAGTACCGGTTTACCATTCATCTGTCAGTTTGTTGTACAGTGGCAGCTAGAACAGTATTACAAATGCCATCAGGGTCACCCATGGTGGACAGGGTTCAGCAGAGCTTATAGGCTAAGAACTAGTAAAAGGGACATGGTGGGCTACTTCTGAAAAACATTGGCCACTGAAATGCTTACGAATACTGTTGTTAACTGCTGTTGAGTTAGTTTTGACCCATAGCGACCCTTTATAGGGTTTCCTAGGAGCAGCTGGTGAGCTTGAACCACCGACCTTGCAGTTTAAATGGCTTTGGAGTCTGGTGCGTTAACCAACAGCACCACACCAGGACTCCTTATGAATACTAGTCGGCCATTATCTGGTTAAGTGCCAAGAAATGAGTCCCTTGACTAAGGAAGAGCTCAAAATATGGCTAAGGAAGAGCTGCCTATTCAAAGAAGAGTTGACCTTAATGATTTGGATGGAGCAAAGCTTTTGGGAACTTGGTTTACTGATGTGGGATGATGCAAAATTAGAGAAAAGTAATTCAAACATCCATTAATTATTGGAACATTGAATATAAAAGGCATGGGTTTTAAGAAAAGTAGAACTTGTTAAAAAATGAAATAGAATGCATAAAGATTGATATTCTGAGCATTAGGATAAATAGATTGGCATTGGTCATTTTGAATTGGAAAATCATATGGTGTATTATGTCAGGAATGACAAATTAAAGAGGAATGGTGTCACATTTATCATCAAAAAGAAAATTTCAGGATTTATTCTGAAGTACAAACTGCCAGTGATTGGGTAATATCTATATACATGCAAGGAACTATTTCTGACTATTTATGCATAAACCACTATGCCAAAGATGAAGACATTGAATATTTTTACTAACTTCTGAAATCAGAAGTTGATCAAACATGTAATCAAGATGCATTGATAGTTACTTGTAATTAGAAGGCATAAATTATAAACAAAGTAAACAGGTAAAGGTTACTGCCCTCTCCAGTCCAGGAGGCAAGCTAAAATGTTAATCAGGTCACCAAATGGTACCAATCCCCCTAGTTTCCCCCTGCCCTCAAACAGGTATGCAGCCTGGCCCCTCCCTGGTCTCTGACCCCATATAGGCCCACGTTGCCTTCTATTCAAGGCTCAGAATCTGGAGAAATTAGCTCCTCTGAGTCGGCCGGCTTAATAAAATCTGAAACTCTGCTTCACCTCTCCAAGTGGCCTTGGTTTCTTCAACCACGAATCTAAAACTGCTGTATCAAAAGAAGGATTGTCAATTGGAAAATAATAATTTGGAGATAGAAATAATGTCAGAGATCTCATTATGTAATTTCACAAGACCAATTACTTATTCTTTGCAAATGCCTTTATTCAATGACCTAATCTGCAGAGCAGATATACCCATGGACCTCATTAGGTGGAATATACAGAAATAAAATTAATAACATCTGTGGAAAGAGACAATGGAGAAACTCAATATCATTAGTTAGAATAAGGCCAAGGGACAATGGCAGAACAGATCATCAACTGTTCATATGCAAGTTCAAGTTGAAAGTTTACGAAAATTAAGCCATGTCTGCAAAAACTAACATATGACCTTGATTATCTCTCATCTGAATTTAGAAACTGTATAAAGAATAAATTTGGGGCATTGAACACTAATGATTGAAGACCTGATGAGTTATGAGATGATATCAAGGATATGTGAAAAAAGTAAAACATCGTTAAGATGATGTCCACCAGGAAGATTCCAGTATGCACATGATGTGACAAGACCAAGTTGATTACACTGGAAGTCAGCAGCCTGGCTAGCCAATCGTGGATTCATCAACCCCTGAAGCTACATGAGTCAATAGATACCTCCAACCTAACATCTGACCCACAGATTTGTAATTTGCCTGCCTCTACAGCTGTATTTCAGAACACCTGGTAAATGGAATAGCCCAGAAGATCCTAAGTCAGACACTTTTGTCAGCATGGATGATTCCTGCAGGAACTTGATACTACAGAATACGGCTGATCCCATAACATGGAAGAAACATCAAGAGCATAACTTCATTTACCCACAAACAGCATAAAGAGCAGGAAACTCTTTTTAGCAAGATCATGTTCCCATATAAAAAGCTCTGAATGGAACTGGCCTTGAAACTTAATGTACTGGAGTCAAAAGTGAAGGTTTGGTTCAGGAATTGGCAATTTAAAATGAAAACAAAACAGAAGCAACATCAGCAATCACTAAAAAAACCAACGCAGTTTATTAGAGTCAAGAAGAATGTGCCCACTCACCCAGGGCACCCACCAATCCTTACTCATTTTGTCCTTTGATTTCAGATTGATTTCTCTTCCACTTCAGCCATTAACAGGTTGGCTTAATTGACTGGTAACAATTTCACATACAAACTATTCATCTACTTTTTATCTATTTACATATTCATTGCTTTTGTTTTACATGCCTGTAGGGTCTGTAGCCTGATAGCTTTCTTTTAGTTAATGAATGCTTTTGAAATTAAGGTTTGGGCCTAACCATTATTCCTAAAGTAGTTTTGTTCTAGCATTTAAGTATTATTTATTTGTATAGGTAAACCTTTCCATGTGTTTTAACTGTAAAGCTGTCCTTTATATTTTTCATTTCAGTATTTCAGGAGTCATGATGTGGTACTGAAGAGTAAGTGATGAACTCCTAATCTTAAGGGTAGAAATTCGAACCCACCAGCTGCTCTTTGGAAACCCTATACAGGGTCACTATGAGGGGGAACTGACTTGATGGCATTTAACAACAACAATCATTAGATTCATGATACTCATTATAATTTTTGTTATTATTTAAATTATGAAATGTTGTATGACAATTACTTCCAAAGTAATTTCTCAGAAAGTTAATATGTTGCCAATGAAGCGAATTATGTATATGTTGTTGTTAAGTGGTCTCTAGTCAGTCCCACTCTTAGCCACCCAACACATGGCAGAATGAAATACTGTCCAGTCATGCGTCATCATCACAGTTTTTGTTATGTGTGAACCCATTGCTGCTGCCATGCTAGTCTATCTCATTGGGGGTCTTCCTCTTGCTTGCTGAGCCTTCACTTTGCCAAGCATTCTGTCCTCCAGAGACTGGTCCCTTCTGACAACATTTCCAAAGTACAAGGGATAAAGTCTTGCCATCCTTACTATTAAGGAGCATTCTGATTGTACTTGCTCCAAAACACATTTATTTGTTCTAGCAGTCCATGGTACTTCAGTATTCTTCACCAATACTATAATTCAAATGCATTGGTCCTCGAATTTCTCAGAAGGCTAATATGTTGCCCATGAAGTGAATTATGTAGACAGAAAAGATGCAGTCTATGGATATACTTGTTACCACTTTAAGGTTTGTAACTACAACTCAAGTGGTACTTTCAATGTAGCCCTACTCCATGTTTACCCTCATAAGACACATCATTGAAGACTGAGTGCTATAATAAAACAGGGTGAAAAAACTTAGATGGTGCCTGACTATCAAAAAGGAGAGATTCTGGAGTCTTCAAAGTTTGTCCTAAAACAAGTAAGTAGCCATCAAAAGGAGCCAAAACCAGTCCATACAAAAGACAGCACATCAACCTAAGTGTGATTAAAGACTTTTTTTTTTTTTTAATCCAAGAACAAAAGGCAGGAATGTAATAGAGCTTAAATTCTAAAACACTTGGTTTGTGGGAGGCTGCAATCTACAGCAGAAATCCTAATTTCATTTTTTGAGTCCTGATGTTACGTTCAGATGCCATATGTATTATTTATACTATTTTCCCAAATGCTTCGTTGGTATTTTGTTGCTGTTAAGTGCCTTCGTGGAGTACTGGTGTGGCACTGCAGGATAAGCACTCAACTATAAGGTCAGTTTGAATTGTAAGGTTGGTGGTTCAAACTCACCAGCCACTCCTTAAAAACCCTATACAGGATCACTATGAGTCAGAACCAATCTGACAGCACTTAACAACAACAAGGAGCTCTGGTAGTGTAGTAGTTACGAATCGGGCTGTGAACTGCAGGGTCAGCAGTTTGAAACTACCAGCTGCTCCGCAGGAGAAAGATGAGGCTTTCTGCTCCAGTAAAGATTTACAGCCTCGGAAACTCTGTTCAAGGTCGCTATAGGTCAGAACTGACTCGAAGGCACTTAACAATAACAACAACAAAAATAACAAGTGCCTTTGAGTCACTTACAACTCATAGTGACCCTGATGGGCTCAAACTGCCAATCTTGTGGCTTTCAGTCCAGTGCTTATCATTAAACAAGCAATGCAACTATGCTTAGACAAGTCCAGGCTACTCCAGGGAAAGGCAGTTTGCCCTCAGAAAGTATATTAGTTATTGCACAGGGAAGTGTACACATAAAGAACTTGCTTGAGCGTGTCGTTAATGATTTACTGGGATCTGGAGATGTTTTTGTTAAGTGCCATCCATTCAGCTTTGATTCATAGTGACCCAATATAGGGTTTCCAAGAAGTCACTGATGGATTTGAACTGCCAACTTTGTGGTTACCAATCCAGTGCTTATCCTATAACATCAGAGATCTGGAGATAGGAGATCCTCAAAAATTGGTTGGTCAGACCAAGAAAAAGCTAGGACAAGATCCAGTCTTTGATCATATCTACCTTCCCTCATCTTGCTCTGTAAAGGCCAAACTGGTACAACAGGCTTTTTCACTTGTTATGTAAGTTATCTGATTTAAGTTGAATGTTGTGTTTGGGGATTGTCTTATAACAACTTTGTGACTATGACTCAGGGTCACATGATCATGAGTCACATCCCAACCACTATGTAGCAAAGTTATTAAAACCACAGAACCAATCCTGTAACTTTTTTAAACCTACTATCCTAGCTCTGGTAGCGTAGTGGTTACGAATTGGGCTGTGAACAGCAAGGTCAGCAGTTCGAAACTACCTGCTGTTCCGCAGGAGAAAGATGAGGTTGTCTTGTCTGCTCCCATAAAGATTTACAGCCACGGAAACCCTGTTTAGGGTCACTATGGGTCGGAACCAACTCGACGGCACTTAACAACAACAACAACATCCTGGTGTGGGAGTCCTGGTGTGGCACTGTGGGTTAATATACTGGACTGAAAAGTTGGATTGAACAGCAAGGTCAGAGTTCAATCTCACTAGTCACTTCTCAGGAATCCTATAGAGGGTCGTTATGGGTCAGAACCAACTAGATGGCACTTAACAACAACAACTATCAGGGTGTGGGACTGTAGGATAAGCGCTCAACCACAAGGTCCCTTTGAACTGCAAGGTCAGTTGTTCATACTCACTAGCTGCTCCTTGCAAACCCAACCCAGGGTCTCTAGGAGTTGGAACTGATTTGATGGCACTTAACAACAACAACAATTATGTATGTATTTCAATCATGGTCCCTTCCATACCTCTGCAGTGCTGACGTCTTCCACAGTGATGAATTGAACTGCCACCTATCAGGATCTTGTGATGATCCACTTTGATTTCTATCACATAGAATGAACACCAAGACTATGATTTAGTAGATTGCATTGCAGTCTGTACTAGGTGCAAGTGATATTTTCCCTCACCTGGATGATTGACATTGTTTTCTTCTTTGCCTTCTTTAATATTTAATAAAAAGGTCTCTATAGGGAGTCCTGGTGTGGTGTTTGAACTGCAAGGTCAGTGGTCCAAGCTCACTCACTGCCTCTTGGAAACCTTATACAGGGTCTCTATGTGTCTGAATTGACTCAAGGGCACTTAACAACAACAACATAGACCAGAACGGAGTCCTGTTGTGATGCTTCAAGTGAATGCACTGGACTGCAAGGCTGGTTTGAACAGCAATATCAGCATTTAAGTACACCAGTCAGTCCTTGGAAACCCTATACAGGTTATGAGTCAGAACCAACTCGACAACATTTAACAACAATAGCAGCACAGAACACAAATCAAGAAAGAAAATAAGAAAAGAAAGAAGGAAAGAAAAGAAAGTATTCTTTTATGCACTTTAGGTCAGTTTTTGTTGTTATGTGTTTTGTTGTTAGGAGCGCTGGAGTTGGTTCTGACTCATAGTGACCCTTTGCATAACAGAACAAAATGCTGCTAAGTCTTTTCTCCATGCTCACAATTGTTAGTCTTTTCTCCATGCTCACAATTGCTGTTGCCACTGTGTCAATCCATCTCACTAGAGGCCTTCTTCTTTTCCTTTGACCCTCCACTTCATCAAGGCTTGGTCCCTCCTGATAACATGTCCCAAGTATGAGAGATGAAGTCTCACCATCCCAGCTTCTAAGAAGCATTCTGGCTGTACTTCTTCCAAGACAGATTTGTTTGTTCTTCTCGCAGTCCATGGTATTTCCAATATTCTTCTAAACACCATAATTCTAATACATTGATTTTTCTGAGGTTTTCTTTATTCATTGTCTAACTGTCACATGGAGATGAGGCAATTGAATATGCCGTGGCTTGGGTCAAGCTCACCTTAGTCTTTAAAGTAACATCTTTGCTCTTTAGCACTGCAAAGAGGTCTTTTGCAGCAGATTTGCCTAATGCAATATGTCATTTGATTTCTTGACTGCTGCTTCCATGAATACTGTTCTTTCATGTTGTTGTTGTTATTAAGTGCCATTGAGTCGGTTCCGTCCCATAGCGACCCTATATAGGGATTCCAAGGAGCAGCTGGTGAGCTTGAACCACCGACCTTGCAGTTCAAATGGCTTTGCAGTCTGGCGCATTAACCCATAATGCCAAGAACATTTTTTTTTTTTTTTTTAAATCTGAATTTTGAAATTGTAACCAAACCCTGCCTTACTGAAACTTTCTAACTGTAGCATAATAAATACAATTTGAGTAGTGTCTTAAAAAGAACATTTGGCATTTATGATATTTAAATATTTTATACAAAGTAACATTTTATTTGGAGCTCAGTTTAAATGTAATTCATATTTCGCAATGCAACAAATCATTTATACTACTGAGAATACTGAATCTTAATCTTCAGTAAGAATTACGTATTGATTAAAACCAAGCATATTCTCACATATACTAGCTTTCAAAATGTAATAATTAATCTTCAACAGTATCATTCTTTTCTTAAAGATGTTTTTAATTGGAGCTAAAACATTTATCCACAAAATTACAAAAATGAGGCCTCGTCTATAATCTTTTAAATATAATTCATATTAAGTTCAGCACATTGAAATGAAAAATAACTTTAAATAATTCATATCAATAAAATGGATGACCATCAAAGCATAATGGTTTTATATGTAAATTTCAATCCAGTTTTAACCCACTTAAAGAAGCAAAGCATAAAAACAGCCCAAAGGAAAGTTCTACATTAATGAAATAGTTGTAGGCTTAAAATGTCATCAAAAATTTAAACAAATAAAAGAGGTAAAATTATAGAAGAATTACTTTCAAGCAATTAGTTTGTATGTACAGTCTTGTTAAGTGTCATCCAGTCAGTTCTAACTGATAGCGACTTTAGGCATAACAGAATGAAAACCTGCACTGTCCTGTTCCACCTTCACAATTGTTTCTGTGTAGGAGCTCTGGTAGCGTAGTGGTTATGAATCGGGCTATGAACCACAAGGTCAGCAGTTCGAAACTACCAGCTGCTCCACAGGAGAAAGATGAGGCTTTCTGCTCCCGTAAAGATTTACAACCTTGGAAACCCTGTACAGGGTCTCTCTGGGTCGGAACTGATTCCACAGCACATAACAACAACAACAACATGAGGCCATTGTTGCTGTCACTGTGTCAATCTGTCTTGTTGAGAGTCTACCTCTTTTTCAATGACCCTCAACGTTATCAAGTCTGATGTCCTTCTCTAGAGAATGATCCTTTCTGACAACAAGTCCAAAATATGAAAGACAAAGAAGAAATTCATTTTCAAAGTGACATCCTTACTCTTTAGCACTTTAGATATGCCTCTTGAAGTGGATTTCCCCAGTACAATACATCCTTTGATTTCTGCTGTTTCCATGAGCATTGATTGTGGATCTGAGGAAAATTAAGTCTTTGACCACATCCATCTTTTCTCTGTTTAATCTTGCCATCCTAGCTTCATTCTAGCTATATTTCTTCTAAGGCAAAGTCATTTGTTCGTCTATCAGTCCACGGTACTTTTAATATTCTTTGCAAGCACAATGATTCAAATGAAGGGATTCCTCTCCTTTCTTCTTTATTCATTGTCCAATTTTCACATGCATATGAGGTCCAATCCTCAAAGTGACATCCGTGCTCTTTAACACTTTAGTGAGGTCTTTTGCAGTCCTTTTTATCAGGATGTTATTCATTCATTCATTTGTGAGGATTTTCATTTTTTCTTTTTTTACATTGCAGTGCAATCCATCATGAAGGTTGTAGTTTTCAATCTTCATCAATAAGTATTTCAAGTCCTCTTCGATTCCAGTAAGCAAGGTTGTATTATCTACTTATCACAAAATTAAAGAATATTTCTCCAATTGTGATGCCAGGTTCTTCATATAAATCTACTTCTCAAATTATGTGCTCAGCATACAGATTGAATACATTTGGCAAAATGATAAAACTCTGATGCTCATTTCCTTTGCAATCTTAAGATGTGTCAACTAAATTTCTAGAGCTCCTTAATTGGGTAATTGTGTTTTAATTGATTTAATACTAATAAAGAAATGTAAACTATAATTTGATGTTCATTAATAGATTTTCTATCAATGATAAATGTCTGAAAATTGCATGGAAGTGAAACTACTAGGAATTGGATGTGATATACTAAGCTTACTTAAATACTTTGATAGTTAATATTCTATAAATCTAGATATTAATATGCATTTTTAAAAGCTACATATATATATGATTACTCTAAATATTTCTCAATTCTTATAAAGTAAGATGCAGAAGAAAATATCTTCAGGTTGAGAAGGGGGCAGGGACTTCAGAGCTTAGTCTATCTCTTTTAGACCCTGATTTACTAGTTGTGTCACCTTAGATGTAGGATTCATTCTTTCTTGTAAAATGCAGCTAATGTTACAGTCTTTGGCTACATTTAACCAGATATTGCAAAACACCTGATACAATCATAAGTACAGACACAGAAGACTGCCAATAGTTACCAATTCCCTCTCCCCCATACATATAAAACTGTTGTAAATTCATCTTAAATCAGAAATAGAGCTGTTTTCAGAAAAAATACTTGTGTTCTCACACATCTTTTCACCTTTTCAGACACATACAACTATAGTCCATATTACTGGATGCTTAGAACAAAAACCTTGAAGTCACTTTGGGAACACCACTCTTTAGGACACCAGTGACTTCTATGACTTTAAGCTTCATGGCCAATGTTTCTCCATTTTTCGAATAGACATATTAATGGAAAACAGCTGATCCTTGTAAGAGTGAAAAAAAAAAGGTCTTTTTAAAGCACACAAAATGAAAAGTACTGTTGTTATTAAATATGTTATGAATCGTTGGTAATTCATATTTTTCAATGCTGTAAGAGGCAGAAGCTTTAAGAAGCAAAGATTCTCTTGAGGGTCTTGGTCAGAAGAAACTGTATAACTGCAATTTATTTAACTGCTAAATTGGAAAAAAATCATTGAGAAAACCTAAAATCACTATGGAAAATTAATCTACTATATATCAGTTGTTGCTGTTGTTAAGTGTTGTGAAGCCAGTTTCGACTCATAGCAACCCTGAACAGGGTTTTTGAGGAGCAGCTGGTGGGTTTGAAACACTGATGTTGCAGTTTAAACTGACTTTGCAGTCCCGTGCACTATCTTATAGCACCACACCATAACTCTATGTCTCAATAGAATATACATTTTACCTGAAACACTTGAAAAGAGGTTAGATGTGATCAAATTTCT
>NW_006408602.1:11686966-11695410 GCF_000296735.1 Chrysochloris asiatica | reverse complement strand
GGAAACCCTGTACAGGGCCGCTATGGGTCGGAACCGACTCGAAGGCACTTAACAACAACAACAACATACACTGTCAAAGGTAAAAATAATAATAATAATTTAATGTTCGGAAAGTCAGGACCTTAATCCATATATGGGTCGGAACCGACTCTATGGCACATAACAACAACAACAATTACTTGTTGGAGTAGCTCTGGTGTAGTGGTTATGAATCGGGCTGCGAACCGCAAGGTCAACAGTTCGAAACTACCAGCTGTTCCGCGGGGGAAAGATGAGGCTTTCTGCTCCCGTAAAGATTTACAGCCTCGGAAACCCTGTACAGGGTCGCTATGAGTTGGAACCGACTCCACAGCACATAACAACAACAACAACAACAATTACTTGTTGGAGTCCTGATGTGGAGCTGTGGTCTAATGCATCAGACTACAAAGTTGCTTGAACTGCAAGGTCGGTGGTTCAAGCTTACCAGCTGCTCCTTGGAAACACTATACAGGGTCACTATGGGTCAGAATTGACTCAATGGCACTTAACAACAACAAATTACTTGTTATCACATACATATTTCATATATTATTAACTTATGTGATCAATAAAAGCTCTAATATATTCAAATAGTCTAATGAATATCAAATTTTTAAAAAACTAAATTGATGTGTTTTTTTAGTAAGTTGTGATAATCTAGCAAGAAAAAAAGATGAACTTTTATCTAAGATGAAAAAAATTTTGGTAAAGATTAATGTTATAAATAAAATTATCACTTACTGGAAAGTGAATAAAATTTATAATCTTTGTTATAGGTTATAATGAAAATAATGAATCATTGAATATAAATGATTCTTAAAAATGGTTTTATAGAAACTGATTCTAGAATTACAACTAAGAACTGATTCTCTCTAAACTCTTCAAGAAAATACTTATTTGATACTGAATAGTATGAAGTCATTCATTTCTCAGGTTTTTGTTAAACAGTCTATTTCTCTGTAAAATACTAGAAATATAACTGTATGGTATTGTTTTGCCTTTTCATCAAGGGAGCCTACAGTCTTGAAGAGAGTAAAAGCCATAAAATAATTTTCAAATGAAATTTTATAGGTGGTATGATGAAAGTTTGTACAAGAAGCAATGTAACCATGACAAGTGAGTGGTGAAGAGCTGGGGCTTCATGGTAGATTGGGGAGAAGTGCAGTGAGGATCTCCGTCAGCAATAATAAAGAATTCCAGACGAAGCAAGTTCAGGGGACGATCCCACAACACTGAACTACATATAAAGGGATATTTAGAAAGTTTGAAGACTTACAGCTAGTGGAATTTGTAGCAGAAGCAAAAAATCTAGTGCTTTCTCATTGGCCAGCCTCAGTAGCTCCCAGGGCAGCCATCTTGGGCCAGACAAAGCCAGGGAAGGGAAATGTAAAGGAAACTCAGAAAATAAATTAACTCAGCTCAGAAAATTATGTAGAAACAAAAGAAACAGCAGCACCATAAGGAAAAACACACACACAAAACAAAACAAAACAAAACAAAAAAAAAAACCCACAACAAAATGAAAACAACAAATTTATAGCTAGCTACATAGTTATACTGAATGTAAATGGATTAAATGCACCAGTCAAGAGACAATAAGTCACAGAATGGATAAACAAAAAAGAACCTTTCAATATGGTGTCTACAAGTGCACAATAGATAGCAAAAAGTGGAGAAAGCCTAAATGTTTATCAACAGAAGAATGGATAAACAAACTTTGGTACATACACATAATGGAATACTATGCAATGTTGAAGAATAATTATGAATCTGTGAAAACCTCATAATATGGAGCCTGGAAGACATTACACTAAGTGAAGTTAGTCAGTCACAAAAGGACAAAATACTGCATGAGACCACTGTTGTAAGATGCTAAGAAAAAGTTTTCTTGATAAAAGAAACATTGCATGATGGTTCCAGGGGAGGGGGTGGGGATTTTTCATGCACTGGAAGGTAGACATAAGTTAGCATGGGCTAAAGAGCAGGGAATATACAATAAGAGGGAAGCTGGCAAAAGAAAGATGAAGGTTGTGGGAAACACGGTGAGGAATGCAAGAGTTAATGTGAATATATGAAGAAATGTTCACTATCACTAGCCATCAGAGAGATGCAAATCAAAACAACAATGAGATATCATCTCACACCAGCAATAACAACAAAGATCAAAAAGTAGAGGACAATAAGTGCTGGCGAGGATGCAGAGAGACTGGGACTCTCCTACATTGTTGGTGGGATTGCAAATGGTCCAACCACTCTGGAAAGTAATAGACCCCTGTGAACCTGGGTGGAGACCTGGATGGCTAGAAATATGGCAAAACCTGGGTACTTCTGGGCCCAGAGGCAGTGACATCGCCACAGAGGACTAGAATGGAAAGTGAAGCATCCAGCTGATATGAGGTGAAGGGCAATGCACAAGAACACCCATACTTGCAAATAGTACCCACTTGACCTGTCTTCAATGGCTGGATGATCAGAAGTCAACTAGAAGAGGAAAGAAGAGGGAAGAAGAAAAAAAAAGAGTAACCCACTACAATTTGATGAACTTTACCTATATGTATGGATGTTGTTGTTGTTGTTTTTGTTGTTAAGTACCATGGAGTCTGTTCTGACTCATAGTGACCCTGCACAGGGTTTCCGAGGCTGCAGATTTTTATGGGAGCACAAAGTCTCATCTTTCTGCTGTGGAACAGCTGGTAGTTTTGAACTGCCAACCTTGAGGTTAGCAGCCCGATTCGTAACCACTATGCTACCAGAGTATGTATTCAGTAGCTCAAAAAAGGGAATAAATCTTTATAGCAGGGATCACTCCCACCCCATCGGTACACAGGGTTGACAGGGATGGGCAATTAGATATTGGCTACCCAAAATGGGGTGGGGCAGGACTATAAAGGCAAGAAGTGACTGGCTTACAAACTTTCAAGAGGGAGCCTTGTTCCAGATGGGGAAGGGGTAGGCAGAACCTCCACTGAATGATTTCCAATCAGTTGGGACTGGGCTGGCAAAAGGAAATAGGAATAAGACTCTTGTGGTACCATAGTGAATAACTGTCATCAGGACTGACTGTGAGGGTTGGAAATGCAGAGGTAGATTTTGACAAAAGGAGGAGAGTGATTGATTTTGTAGTCCAGGAGTGGAGGTCCCTGGGACCATCAAGTGAGAAGAGTGGAGAGCGTGTGACCCTACCCAGAGAGGCAGTGACACTAGGGATGGAGACAGAGACGATGATGTGTACAGATGGAGTGGCTTGGGACACTGGACTCAGGGAGAGAGAGGGGTTGTGTGCAGACAGCCGAGGGGCGGGGTGGGGGGGGTGGCGGTGGCGGACCTGTGGGGTGTATCCTTTGGTTATTTGATGATGCATGGAGGGGGTTGTAATCATTAAATATGAAACTGATGTTCTCCTATGTAAACCCACATAATTCACAATAAAAACTTAAAAAAAAAAAAAAAGAGTTAATGTGAATAGAAGCAAATATTGGTAAGTGATGGTACATGAGATGAGTTGTAATTGTAATGAAGCCAAGTATATGATCTGTTGAATGTAAAACTGATGGTATGCTCTGTGAACCTTCACTCAATTCACAAAAAGATTTAAAAACAAAACAAAACACAATAGTGCTCATAATAATAATAAACAGGAAAACCTAGATGAACTTTAAGGAGGGGAGCCAAAGACCATTCAGGGATTATTGTAATTAGGTGAATAAAGGATGATGAGATGTCTAGTAAAAGAGGTTATTGTTGTTGTTAAGTGTTGAAGAGATGGTTCTGACTTGTAGCAACTCTGTATAAGATTTCCAAGTTGTTGCAAGCAATGTTGGGAGCCATTTGAGCTGAAGGTCTCAGACCTGGGGGTAGTTTAACCAAAGGATTGCAACTGAACAGTTATGGTCCAGAAAATCGGACTGCTCCCAGGTCATCTTGCCCCAATGAGGAACTTGCAGGGCTGCTTCAGGGAACGGAGAACTTGCAAGGTTTTTATCTTGTATGACCTTCAGTTCAAGTCTGCAAAAACATCTCACTGCCCTATCTCTGTCTCCCTAGCAACTGCATTTTGTGTCTTGTGTCCTCCTTGTTTTCTAATCTCCCATCCCCCTTTTTGGGTTTAATCTCTCTGTGTGGGTCATGGAGTATAGCCACTTGTCAGACACAGCACCAAGGAGCAGTTGGTAGGTTTGAACCACCAACCCTGCTGTTAGTAGTCCAATGTTTATCCTATAGCATCACACCCAGACTCCAGTGAAAGATGGGAATCCCTAAATATAGAAACAACTACTATTACTTGGGACCTATGTAGGATTGGCATGGAACTGCTAACTGCAAACCCATCAGCTACTCTTAGAAACCCTTTACTGGGTGGTTATGAGTTGGAACCAACTCCACACCAAGAACCAATAACAAATATTACTTAGGTAAGTGACTCTCATTGTCATTGTTGTTCCTTTAAAATGCTAGGAAATTTTAACAACACTCTTAAAATTATTAAATTTTATTAATAATTAATTATTTAGCTATACATTTAATCATATCTGATCCACTGTTTAGCTGTTCGAGTAAAGTCATTTATGGCCTGATTTTGTTGTCATAATATACATATAATGTATACAGAGCAACATTCTTGTATGACTCAGGAAATACGGCATTAAAAAATAATTTGATATTATACTGCAATTTAACTTATTTTATGAAAATAGTATATTCTATAATTATTGAGAACCAGTGACCTACAGCAGAACTAAAAATTGGTCACAGTCTAATGGGAGCCAATGATAAAATTAGTTCCTTAGCAAACATAATTTACACAATCTCTAAAATTCTTAACACAATTACTCTGATAGTGTAGTGGTTACAAACCGGACTGTGAACTGCAAGGTCAGTAGTTTGAAACTACTAGCTGTTCCATGGGAGAAAAGTGAGGCTTTCTGCTCCTGTAAAGATTTACAGCCTTGGAAACCCTATACAGGGTCTCTATGAGTCGGAACCAACTCCACAGCACATAACAACACCCTAATGTTCTCCTTGATTGAGACTTTATGACCGGAGTCATGTATATTAAAAAGGAATTGAAAATATATTATGGTTAATATTTATTTGGTGCTTGCTATGACTCAAACACTCTTAGTATTTTACACACATTATTTTACTAAATCCCTATAACCCTATGATAAAAGGATTTCCAGTTTACATCTGTGGAAACTGAAGCACTTATTCAAACGTTCCAGGTCACATGGGCATGAAGGTGACAGCAAGATACAAACTCACAGCCTTAACACTACATTATATAACATCCAAAGGGAGCAATAACTATATTGCGTTATTTCTTTTAAGCATCAGTATTTATGTCTATTCATTTACAAAGATCTCTTTGACCTAGATTAAGTGGATAAAAAATATTAATTTTGTTTTAGAGAGCACAGTGGATGTTAATAGTCTGACTATTGGAGTAACAAATAAAAAAGGTAGCTTCACCAAGTGCAACACTTTGGTCACCATGGGATAGTTCTTAGGCATAAAGAAACTTGCATATTTCTGTTTTGTTATATTTTAATATTTGCTAGGCTCTTGAAGACTTGTTGTTAAGTACCACTGAGCCAATTCTGACTCATAGTGATCCTGTATAGTGTTTCAAAGGAGCAGCTGGTAGGTTTGAACTACCAACCAGTTAGTAGTCCAGTGCTTTCCTACATTGACACCCCAGGGCCCTTCTTGAAATTAAGATTAGTTGAGATTAGTTGAAATTAATAAAATCATAAAATTCTGATGTTTAACTTGAAATGTTAAGATACGGCCTAGACACTAGAAATGCATTGCCCATTATCTGGTTTCTTCAAGTGCTTGGGAAAAAAGAATTTTAAAATAAATCAAATATGAGGGTACCTAAAAAGTGTTACTACAAAGCTTCCAGTTCATAAACACAAATAGAATGTGTTTAAATATGTCTCTGTGATCAGGGATAGTTACAGGAAAATTCCTTCAGTAATACACTTATAGTCTTGTTAGGTTGACTTCAAAAGAAGACATCTAGTCAAAAGTGGGAGTCCTGGTATGGTGCTGTGGGATAAAGCACTGGACTTCAAGGTCAGTTAAATCCATAAGGCCAGTGATTCCAACTCACCAGCTGGTCCTTGGAAACCCTATACAAGATTGCTAAGAGTCAGAACTGACTTAAAGGTACTTAACAACAGCAACAATACTTAAAAATGACTTTCAAAGGTATCTGCAGAGGCAGTCAAACTCAAGGGAGCTCCAAATATTATTGGAAGTGGTTTTTTTGTTTGTTTGTTTTTTTGGGTTTTTTTTTCAGGATCTCTAAGGAGTCATCTTGATAGATTTATCTGGAAGGATAATCATGAACTCCAATGATTATGATGAAGAAGTTTAAAGAAAATTTAAAACTGCACCTGTGAAAAGATCAAGAATGTTGCACCAAAATAATTTTTCCCCCCTCATGACAATGCACCTGATCATTCTTTAAGGGTAGCCAGAGCTGTCCTATGAGAATTTCAAAAGAAAATCTTACCATAACCATTCTAGAACCATGATCTTGCCCATTCAGACTTACTTTTGTTCCCCAAACTCAAAGAACATGAAAAGGAACATGATTTGATTCCCTTGGGATGCCAAAAATTCTGTTTTGACATAATGCAAATCAAAGAGCACAGAATTCTTTGGAGATGGATTAGAGAGATGGAAACACCATCTACAGAAGTATATAGTCCTAGATAGAGGATATGTCAAGAGACAATAGCTTATCATTTTTATATTTTTCTTTAATAAAGGTTTCTATAATTTTATAGCAATAATTTTTACTTACCTTCATCTAATTAGAAAGTTACATAATGATCATGAATTTAGATCAAAGAGCAAGGAAAGTACTGACATGTAATTCACTCCTGCCACAAGATTTGTAAAGTCTGAGTAGTATTACTACATATTAAGAAAGTACATCCTTTAAAATTGAGCTGGGCAGGAGTGAGAGAAAATATTTTCTCTTCTAAGCAAAGAGAAAACCATTAACAAAGAACAATAGCAAGTAATAATCCTTTCCTGGGGAGTCCTGGTATGGTGATGTGGGTTAATGCACTGGACTGCAAAGTCAGTTTGAACTGCATGGTCAGTCAGTGGTTCAAACTCACTAGCTGCTCGCAGAAACTCTATATGGCAGTCACTATAAGTAGGCATCAACTCTATAGCACACAACAACAACAACAATCTTTTCCTGGAATCATCAATAACAACAGACTGGATTATGAATGAGAACTACAAGAGATGGATCCGGATAGTCACATGAAGAATGAATGTTGTGCTAAAGTCTCTGGATGTTTTCCTAAGAACAATGATAGGTTTTAGGCTTGTTTACTTTAGTTGTAATGGGCAAAAGGTGTTCAACCAGGGTTTTCTTTAGCACAAAGAAAAGTACAATTTAATGAGTTCTTGCCCTATGGCAATAACTAAAGAGTGAGTACTTTTCATACAATTTGTTGTTGTTGTTGTTAGGTGCCATAGAGTCAGTACCAACAGAATGAAATATTGCCCGGTGTTTAAAACCAGGACGAGGTTAAATAATTTTTCACAGTTTCACACACATGACCTCCAGTTAATATTTTTACAAAATACTTTTTAAATGCTCTATGTTTGTTGTTGTTTATTTTTCTTAATAGGCACAATGCTAATATGCTATATACAAGAAAAAAAGCAAGCAAGTATGCCTGTTACCACCAGATTCTGAGTTATTCAGGATAGGTATCATCTCCCCCAAACTACTTAGTCTTAATCAACTTCACACGTCTTTTGATTGTCTTATCAATTGCACTGTCCTCTCTCTGATCCATCATCACTTGCATCTTGTAAAAATTATTAGATGAATTTGAATGAACGTTAAGTTTCTAAAAGACAAATATACTATATTTTCACACAGTTTCCAAACAGGGTCACTATGGGTCAGAATCGACTCGACGGCACTTAACAACAACAACAACTATTAATTGGAGGTTTTAACTCAGTTTCCCAAAATATCTTTTCGTTCTGGGAATCATCATAGCATACATTTCATTTTCTTTAATTTCCATAAGAGAGTCCATAAAATACTTTATTATACCAAATAGCAGTAGATAAGATAGTAAAGTAATATTTAGCCAACTAAACATTTGTTTTTATTACACTGTAATTTTCTCATCCTTCCCAAAAGAACCATCTCCTACCTATATACCATATATTTTCAGTGACAGGACTGTAGTCTTCAGTAAATTCAGGATTACTTCTGGCCATATATGAAGTAACAGAATTTTACTGACACTGGTTCCCATGTATCAATCCATTTACCTTATAGGGAGAACACAATTCTGGCCTTTTGTCTGCTTAATACCCACTAGTTATCCTACAGGAAATTATTATTTGTTGTTGTTGTCAGGTGCCATCGAGTC
>NW_006408602.1:11684779-11686566 GCF_000296735.1 Chrysochloris asiatica | reverse complement strand
GCACCTTAGTCCTCAAGCTGACATCTCTGCTCTTCAATACTTTAAAAAGTTCCCGTGCAGCAGATTTGCCCAATGCAATACGTCATCTGATCTCTTGACTGCTGCTTCCGCGAGTGTTGATTATAGCTCATTTTAATTCCTGGTCTACATGCTGTAAGGAAACAATAATAAGGACAGCATGTCCCGGGGCATCCTGCCTTAATTCAGGTGGCTCCTTAGTATTTCAACTGGTAAATTTCTGATTTGAACTTCTAAAAACACCCAACCATTTTCCTTTAAACATAGCAGCACTAACTCATAGCAGAGAGTCCTTCCTGCATGTGAATACAGATCCTTTCCTAGAGTTGTCTCAGATGGTTTCATCTCCCCTCCAAGTAACTATAGAGTCTCACTACAGTCTTCGTTTCCCCATTCTCAGAAGTAGATGGCAGGAATGAATTGGTAAAGGATAACAGGAAAGTATCTCTACCACCAGTAGATGGGGGGAGGGAGTCCTGGAAGTGCAATGTTGAAATCTGCTAACCAAAAAGTCAGTATTTTGAACCCAAATGCTCTGTGGGAGAAAAGACCTAGAGATCTGCCTCTAAAAGATTATAGCCTAAAAACACTCTTGTTTCTGTTATGGTTGTTAAGTATCGCCAAGTCAGTTCCAACTCATAGTGACTTTGTATAGGGTTCTTGAGGAGCATCTGGTGGGTTTGAACTCCCCACCTTGTAGTTCGAATTCCAGTGCTGATCCTACAGCACTACACTAGGCAGTTTTACTCTGTCACATAGGGTCGGGTAGTTGGAATCTACTCAACAATACCCTACAAAAACAACAAATAATGGGGTAACAATTAGAATAAGTGCTTACTTGGACACACGAGGTGAAGTCTCTATCTAACGTAGGATTTCCTTCAGAATAATCAGAGATACATTATTTTTTTTCTCTTGATGGCACTGGAAACAATTTCTAATCATGCTAGTAGCTTTGGTGGGTGACAGTGCATGGTTTCAGAACCATTGTGTCAGAATACCAGCTCAGCTCATATCCCTAAGTGATGTGGATTTCTGTGGTGGCATTTTACTTGGCATTCATATTACAGAGTGATTTGGTAGGACAAGCACAACTGCTTCCATAACTTCTTTTATTGGGGACTGAGATTTCCTGCAGTCTTGTGAAAGATGGTGTAGTTTAGTATTTACTATAGAAGAAGGTTAAGGGAACTGTAAGTGCTCCAATATAATATGTCTAATAAAAATATTACAAAGGGCAAGCATATCCTGTACTCAGCTACAAGACAGTGTCGTAAGACTTTTCATTTTTGCATCACATATGTACCAATCATACATTCAGGAAAAGGGGATACAACCACATGTTGTTTCTTCTTTAATCATTTTCTCATTTAGAGTTTTACCTGTGCTTTATTGACTATGCAACGGCTTTAGATTGTGTGGGTCATGACAAACTATGGACAACATTGCCAAGTATGAGTATTCTGGAACACTTAATTGTGCTCATGAGGAATCTATACATGGACCAAGAGGCAGTTGTTCGAACAGAACTTGGGAACACTGAAAGGTTTAAAATTAAGAAAGGTGTGCGATAGGGTTGTGTTATTTCACCACACTTATTCAACCTGTATGCTGAGCAAATAATCTGAGAAGCTGGGTTATATGAAGAAAAATGTGGCATCAGTATTGAAGGAAGATTCATTAACAACTTGCAATATGCAGATGATACAAGCTTGCTTGCTAAAAGTGAAGATGACTTAAAATATTTAATGATGAAGATCAAAGAGCAC
>NW_006408602.1:11672185-11683289 GCF_000296735.1 Chrysochloris asiatica | reverse complement strand
GCTACCAGAGCTCCTTTGCTTTAATAGGCACCCAATAACAACTATTTGATACATTCTTTCCATATATCTTTAATTGTTCTTCCCCCTACTTTGCTTCCTCTTGACTATCCATTTCACCTGTTTTCCAGGAAATAAAAGCTATATAATACAGTCAACCAAGCATCAAATTTTCATCAGATCCTACTTCCCACTCCCATTCAGCTCTTTTCTGTGACTCACAGTGATTTGATTTAAGGATCTGAAAGCCAAGCCTGCTTCTGATGCCATTCTCTGTACCACAGTTATAGTTATGAGTGAGAGCTGCCAATCAGACTCATGAGGCACATATAGGCTTTCACATAACTACTTTTCAGCCTTTGACTCATTGTAGCATCTCTGTCTCATCCTCATCTCCTTGCATCTACTAATGTATATTATTTCTTTGCTCCCACCTACATGGTCATGTATGACTGCCATACACAAAAGTCAAGGTGTGTGTGGTTCACCTTGAAACATGAAAGTCATATCTTCTATTTCCTAGCAACTATTTTTACCATAGTTAACACGTAGGCCCAATGCCAATGCATAGTCCCTAAATCCAAGGCAGATGTTGTATTCTACACAACAAATGAAGCAGACACAGAATTCTTAATTTATTTAAATTACACTGTTTCCAAGGAAACAGAGCTATGGGAATCTGAGATCATTCTGAAGCAGGCCTGACTGTATGCTTTTACTTACAAAAGTCAGCTATATATATAATTTTAAAATGTGTACACATGATTGAATGCCAATCTTTTATTCACATTTTTCTATTTCCTTAATTATATTTAGTCTTTACTTATTATATTATTTTTATTTAATGTTTTCTAATTTGTAAAAGATAACATACAGAAAAATTCATAAAATAGTAAACCAAAGTATAATAAATAGTATTTATATGTAAAAAGCCATGTAACCACCTTCAGATTGAACATTACCAATACCTCAGCAGTGTCTAGATCATCACTTACCAAATGAATCCCTTGTTGTTGTTGTTGTTGTTGTTGTTGTTATGTGCAGTTAAGTCAGTTCCAATTCATGGCAACCCTTCCAAGGAGTGGCTGGTGAGTTTGAAATGCCAATACTGTGGTCAGCAGTTTGGTGCTTATCCTACAGTGCCACACTTAAACCTCCCTTAGGACTGTCTATATTCCTGACTTTAATGGTTATCGAAACCTCATTTATCTATCTATCTATCTATCATATTTTTGTAATTTTAGTAAACATTGCATAGAAAACATTGCTTAACAATATACTAAACTTTTCTTAACACAAAAGCAAAACAAAACAAATAATTTATGTATTCTTTTGTATTTTGCTCTTTTTTTTTAACTGAG
This sequence comes from Chrysochloris asiatica, assembly GCF_000296735.1. Lineage (NCBI taxonomy): Eukaryota > Metazoa > Chordata > Mammalia > Afrosoricida > Chrysochloridae > Chrysochloris > Chrysochloris asiatica. Next base: position 11,681,931 of record NW_006408602.1, on the reverse strand, counting down.
TATTACCTTTTTAATATTCAACCATATTGTATACAATGGCAGTTGAAAATAAATAGCTGTGAACATCCATTAATAATCTCACATGGAATGGACAATGTATGAAACAAGGAATATTGGAAATTGTCAAAAATGAAAAGGAATGCATAAACATCGATATGCAAGGCATTAGTGAGCTGAAATGGACTAACACTGGCTATTTTGAGTCTGGAAATCACATGCTTTACTATGCTGGAATTGACAAATTGAAGAGAAATGATGTCTCATTTAACATCAAAAAGAACATATCAGGATCTGTCTTAAAGCACAATTTTGTCTGTAATAGAATAATATCCATATGCCTACAAGGAAGACCAGTTAATACCACTGTTATTCAAATTTACACAAGAACTACTAAAGTCAGTGACTATGAAATTGAAGAATTTTACCAGTTTCTTCAGTTTGAAATTGATTAAACATGCGATCAAGATGTATTGATAATTACTGGTGATTAGAATACAAAGGTTGGAAACAAGGAGTAAGGATTAGTAGTTGGAAAATATGGCCTTGATGATAGAAATGATGTTAGAGACTGCATGCTAGACTATTGCAAGACTTCTTTATTGCAAATATCTTTCTTAAACAGCATAATAGATGACTATACACATGGGATACAAAGAAATCAAATTGACTACATCTGTGGAAAGAGATGGTAGAAAAGCTCCATATCATCAGCCAAAACAAGGCCAGGCACAGACTGTGGAACAATTACTCATATACAAGTTCAGGCTGAAGCTGAAGTGAATTAAAACAAGTCCACAAGAGCCAAAAGATGACTATGAACATATCCCATCTGAATTTAGAGATTATCTGAAGAACAGATTTGAAGTATTAGGTACTGATGACTGAAGACCAGAGGAGTTATGGAATAACATCATGAACATCATACCGGTAGAAAGCAAAAGGTCATTAAGTAGACAAGAAAGAATAAGAAGACTAAAATGAATGTCAGAAGAGACTCTGAAACTTACTTTCCAGGATAGAGATGCTAAAGCAAATGTAGGGAGTGAGGAGGCAAAACAGCTGAATAGAACATTTCAAAAAGCAGCTAAAGATGATAAAATCAAACGTGCAAAGAACTGGAGTTAGAAAATCAAAAGGGAAGAATACACTCAGCATTCCTCAAGCTGAGAGAACTGAAGAAAAATTCAAACCTCATCTTGCAACATTGAAGGATTGATTCTCAGGGCAAATATTGAATGATACATAAAGTATTAAAAGAAGATGGAAGAAATGCAGAGTCACTATACCAGAAAGAGGTGGTTGATGTTCAACCATCTGAAGAGGTAGCATATGATCAAGTGCTGATGATCCTGAAGGAAGAAGTCCAAGGTGCTTTGAAGGAATTGGCAAAGAACAAGGCACTGAGAATTGATGGACTACAAATTGAAATCTTTCAACAGGCTGATGCAGCACTGGGGGCACTCACTCATCCATGCCAGGAAATTTGGAAGAAAATGACCTGGCCAACAGATTGGAAAAGATCTATATTTGTGCCCATTCCAAAGATAAGTGACCCAATGGAATGTGGAAATCATTGAACAATAGCATTAATAGCCAATGCAAGTAAGATTTTGCTAAAGATAATTGAAAAATGGCTTCACCCATACATTGACAGAACTGGTTTCAGAAGAGCACTGTAAATATGACTGGGGAAGAGCTGACAAAGTAGAGTTGAGTGTGATGACATGAATGGAGTAAAGCTTTTGGGACCTTCATTTGCTGATGGGGGCACAACTCAAAATGAGGAGAAACAGCTGTAAACATCCACTAATAATCAAACACAGAATGTACAAATATGAATCTAGGAAAATTGGAAGTTGTCAAAAATGAAATGGAATGCATAAAGATCAATATCCTAGGCATTAGTGAGCTACAATGGACTAACAATATTGGCCATTTTGAACCTGAAAATCATGGTTTACTATGCTGGGAAAGACCAATTGAAGAGGAATTACATCATATTTATCATTAAAAAATAAAAAAAAAACACAACATTTTTAAGATCTATCTTGAAGTACAATGCTGTCTGTGATAGGATAATATTCATATGCCTACATAGAAGACAAGTTTATACAAATATTATTCAAATTTACACACCAACCACTAATGCCAGTGATGAGAACATTGAAAAATTCATCCAATTCTTTAGTCTCAAATTGATCAAACATGCAATTCGAGATGTGTTGATAATTACTGGTGATTAGAATGCAAAGGCTGGAAGCAAAGAGGAAGGGTCAGTTGTTGAAAAGCATGGCCTGGGTTACAGACATGATGCTGGAGATTTCAGGATAGAATTTTGCAAGACCAATAACTTCTTCGTGGCAAATACCTTTTAAACAACATAAAAGACACATGGACCTCACCAGATGGAATACACAGAAATAAATTTGACTACATCTGAAAGACATGGTGGAAAAGCTCCATATTATAAGCCAAAACAAGTCCACAGACAGAACGTGGATCAGGTCATCAACTGCCCATATGCAAGTCCAAAATGGATGTCAGAAGAGACTCTGACACTTCTTCTCCAGTGTAAACATGCTAAAGAAAATGGAAGAAACGAAGAAACACAATCATATATTGATTGTAATGAAATGTGTCTTAGTCTGGAAGCCCAATTGAAACCTGCCCACTATTGGTGTACCTGATGGTATTTTAAATACTGGTGGCATCACTTTGGGAATCATCCCAGCAATATGCAATACACCACAGTATGACAAAATGGCAGATGAGTGGTGGATTTTGGCTTATTAGATAGCTAAATTTTGTGAAGAATTCATTAAATTAAAAAAAAAATTAAATTGAAGATGGTATTTATTTGACCCATATGTGGTCTCTCTATTAAATAGAATATACATTTGAATTTATCTTATATAACTACTTCTGAAAAATTTGGTCAGTGAATATATGAATAACAGTGAAACGCTGTCTGAGATTGCGCTAGAAGATGAGTCTCTCAGGATGGAAATCACTTTAAATACAATTGGGAAAGGACTGCCTCCTCAAAGTGTAGTCAACCTTAATGATGTGGGTGGAGAAAAGATTTTGGAACCGTCTTTTACTGATGGGACATAACTGAAAATTTGAAGAAACACCCCCAAGCATTCATTAGAAATTGGAACGTAGAATGTTCAAAATATGAATCTAGAAAAAATGATGGTTGTCTATAACAAAATGGAACACTTGAAGATTTAAATCCTAAGCATTAGTGGGTTGGAATGGACTGGTATTGTCCATTTTGAATCAGACAATCATACGGTTTACTATGCCAGGAATGATGAATTGAAGAGGAACTAGGTCATGTTGTTCAAAAAAGCATTTCAAAATCTGTCCTGAAGTATGATGCTATCAGTGATAGAATAGTAATATCTTTGATAGTTGAGGGTTTTTGTCAGCTTGGCTGGGATAGGATTCTCAGTGGTTTGAGAGGTAACATGTAATTATCACCTCTGTAATGAGATCTAATATAATGCAATCAACCTCATGACCTAGCTGATGTGATCACCTCTAATCTGATGTGATTTATGCTATGTATTCTAGATCCTCACTTCTATGATGCTAATGAGGTTAGGTACAATCCATGGAATCTTTTGAGATATAAAAGGAGAGAGGAGTGAGCAGACAGGGAGCTAGTACCACTCTGAAATTAGACCCGGGAGTGGAATGTGTCCTTGGACCTGAGGTCCCTGTACTGTGAAGCAAGCTGAGGTCCCTGTACTGGTTCTTTACGAGAGCAGAAAACGTCATTGCTCCCAGTGCAGTGGCTATGGATTCGAACTACTGACATTGAAGTTAGCAGCTTAAAACATAAACCGCTTTGTTACCAAGGCTCCTTGTAAAGCTCCTAGATTCAGGGAAAGATTGATGCCAAGACACACAGAAATCTCCAAGGAATTCTGTACCTACAGATGCTGAAAAGAGACAAGGAACTTACCCCAGAGATGGCATTCTGAATTCAGACTTCTATCCTTCTAAACTATGAGAACATAAACTTCTGTTTGCTAAAATCATCCACTTGTGATATTTCTGTTTTAGCAGCACTAGATAACTAAGACAATATCCATATACTAAAAAGGAAGACAAATTAATACATCTATTATTAAAATTTATACACCAACACTAATGCTACAAATGAAGTAATGAATATTTATATCAAGATCTTCAATCTGCAATTAACAAAACATTCAAAAAGGTATATTGACTTATCAGAATCACTATAAAAGTATCAGGAGTTGGAAAACATGGCCTTGGTGATAGAAAATTTAATTGTATAGTTTTTACTTGAAAGATTTTGCAACTCTGTTATTTGTTATAATCTATTATTTTCATTGTAAATACATTTTCAGTATAAAATGAGTTATTTTTTATGATTCTATAATGATTTTTATCTCAAAATTGTATACTTGGTTTTAATAATGTACTCCTTTGTTTTCTTTTGCTGGCCTTTACATAATGTATTTTTTGTCATATTCCCCCAGGTATGTCTTTGGGGAATAAATATATATAATTGGACTTTTCTTTAATTGGAGAATTTAACCCATTCCATTTTTAAATTTTGAAGTCTGTGATGCCTAAAAATCTTCTTCAGTTGTCTTTTTAGTTTCAATTGGTTTTTAATTCTTCTTTTACCTTTCTCTCCTCTTAACTAGTTCTGTGTCCACTAAGATTCTTACTATTGTCATAATGCTTTCTCAAATACACATCTTATTTAAAAATTTTTACAAATGCCTTTTAGTGTAAAAATGAATTCCAAAGAACAATTTCATAAATAAAACTATGTTTGCTACTACCCAAAGTACGTATAATTCTGTACATTATTTTACTTAACTACTTTCATTCCTTATTCATTTCTAAAGTGTATAACAGGACTGTTACAACCTGAAATTTTAGACCTATATTATTGATACTATTTTGTTCATAGTATATCTTCTCCATAAAAAATTACATTCATATTTTAGTCTTTTGAATTAATCTCTTAGCTGGGTCTATACATAGTTTTGAATAAATTTTATGTCTCTGTTACTACATTTTTTTCCCCATTTTAATTTCTATTTTTCTCTCAACTAGCATCCTTCCTTGGCACTCTAATGATTTACAACTTCTGATTTTTAACTTTTATATCAAAATCAATACTACTTTAAAAAAAAAATACTTTACATATCTCATATGAACCTTCTCCCCAAAAAAACTATTCACAGTTTTTCATGAACATTGTGGCTGAATTCCCCTTAGTGTTACTCATTGGTCATTTCACTGAGATTTCAGCTTGCCTCTCAGATTTTTACCCAGAGGGTTTATGAATGTACAAAGATTCTATCAAAATTTTTATGGTCAGAAGACATTTATCTTTCATAGTATCCAGTTGTCTTTTGAAAATAATTGTTAAATGCCATTGAGTTGATTCTGACTCTCTGACTCAGAGTGACCCTGTATAAGGTTTCCAAGGAGCAGCTGGAGAATTTGATCTGCTAACCTCATGGCTCAAACCCATCTTGTAGTCCAGTGCTTTATCCTCCAGTGCCATACCAGGACTCCAGTAGATAATTAGAAATATTTCTCTATTTCTAGTATCAGACACAATGAAAGAAAAACAATAGCACCCAGAATGCTATGCCTCATGACTCTTATGATCATACCCTTCCACGCCCCATCCTCACTCACCGATCCCTCAGCTCCCTAAACCTACTTCCCACTCTCACACTTCCCAGCCCCACCCTACCCTTCCTCACCACTGAACAGAGAGTATCTATGCCCTTGTGTATCTAGTGCTAGTAGGAATAGATTTGCAGTAATTTCAGTTCAATGTTAACAGGGAAAGATATAAATGGGAAAATTTTAAAGATAGATCGGTTTTGGCTTATTTTGAAAGCAGCTACTTCTTTCACATTAGAGAAAAATTAATTTAAAGCTGTGGTTGGTATGGACCCTGGACAGTGAGGACAAGAGTCTGTTCTGTGGTCGAACAGTGAATACTAATGACCTTCAGGTTACAAGCTCGTTATCCCTCAAGAGGCAAAGTTTGTGTCAGCATCAATGAAAGTTATAGCTACTCTTCCAGTGCAAAGAAACCTGGATAATTTGTGTACATATGTTACCTGTCATGTTCTTTCAGGTTATATATGTTCATGTTTTTATATCTTTACAGATATTATAGTTGGAAGTTTGGAAATACTTGATCAATCACTATTATTAGAAATGATTTTGATGTTGTGCTCAGTATTTCAAATATGCAGCATATCTCCTAAATATGGTTTAGGTTTCTATAGTAGTGCCTGCTCCAAAATACACATAACATGGTCATCATTCAGTTATTTAAAACAGGATGCACATTTTACCTGTCAGTACCTACATTCTTCTCAGTCTCTATTCAATGCAGTACCCACAGCTGATGTTTCCAAATTCCCACCCACAACCCAACAGGCTCTAGGACAAGTCTGACTTAACTGATTCTAATACAACTTTCTGACAAGGAATATGGCCACTATTATTATTTGTCTTGATGAACTTTCGAAAAGTCTGCCCTAGTTTTATTCTCATGTATGAGTTCTAAAGCCTGCGCTCCTGCTTTTCCCTCTGTGGGTTCAAATCCCTCTCTTGGTTACCTATTTATTACTTTAGATCCTCTGGGTTTACCTACCTCCTATGACAAAGGCAGGGATTTTAATCCTGTTGCAAAATCCAAAGACCACTATCTGGATAGAGAACTTTAAGATGCCTCCTCCCTGCTTCCCTGAGAGGACTTCCAAAATTATCGTTCTCCAAGGGATTCCTGTGACACCAAATATCCAAATAAAACTTAGTAACCATGCAAAATAGTGTGCTAAAGTAATATCTACCTATAATGAATTTCTTTAATACTTTCTTCTTATGCAGGAAGAAAAGAAGAGAAGGAGTGGAGATTAGTGTAGTAAGAAGAAACAATTGATTTATCTATTTAAGGGATTATCAGTTTTATAGATATGCTCAAGTTCTTTGAAATCACTTCTTAACTTTTCATATGCACGTTTATGTGAGATTGGAAGGGTGCAATCATTATATTTATGTCTCTATGGAGTCCTGGTATGGTGCTATAGGATAAGCACTGGACTGCTAACCACAAAATCAGTGGTTCAAACACAAGAGCTGCTCCTCATAAACCCTAACAGGGGTGGGAAACTTTTTTCTGCCAAGGGCCATTTGAATATATATAGTATCATTTATGGGCCATACAAAATTATCAACTTAAAACTTAGCCTTCTGTATTTAGTCAATGGGAGTCCTGATGCAGTGCTATGGGTTAATGCACTGTACTGCAAAGTCGCTTTGAACTGGAAGGTTGACGGTTCAAGCTCACCAGCCGTTCCTCAGAAACTTTATACAGGGTCACTATGGATCAGAACGAACTCAATGGTACATATGGTCAAATATTTAATTAACTCACTAATGTGACAGCTGGAGTCCTGGTATGGCACTGTAGGATAAGTATTTGACCTCAAGGTCAGTTTGTACTACAAGGTTGGGGGTTGAAATTCACCAGCTACTCAAGAACCCTATGCAAGATCACTGAGTTGTAACTCATCTGCACTTAATGTGATGGCTGGACCTGTGGTTGCTTCGGCAGGGCCAGACAAAATAATTTTACGTGCCTTAAATGGCCCTCTGGAGTGCTGCTGTGGTTCTGTAGAATAAGCACTCAACTGTCAGGTCAGTTCGAACCACAAGGTCGGCGGTTCAAACTCACCAACCACTGCTTGGAAACCCTATGAGTTTGGAAATGCTGTGAGTCGGAACTCAATGGCCCTTAACAACATATGGCCCTAGGGCCAGATGTTACCCACCCCTGCTATAGAAGGTCACTGTAAGTCGGAACTGACTTAGTTGCCCTTAACAACAATAACATAGTTGATGGTGAAACAGATTCCAAAAAGAAAACATAGCTTTTTCCAAAATTCTTATATAAGGTAGAAGGTTAAGTACAGTTCCTAACATTTGTCTTTCATTTTGCTGTCCCTGTACTCTCCACCTCCACCCTATTCTGTGTACATAAACTTTCTGTCATCTTTCTTTCCAATGTACAGAATTTTCCCAAGGAGTCGACAGACTCATGTGTAATAACATCTGAGGTGTATGAAGTCACCTGCTCTCAGAGACCTTGTCTAACTCCCCATGTTTTCCCTTTTCTCCTCCTGTAGATTCTTACCTCTGGTCCTCAGAAGGCAATATAAAGACTATTTAAAAGACTATTTGGCATAAGTGCAGATTTCTGAGCCTTACCCCAGAGATTGTGTTTTGGTACTTCTGAACTAAGGTTCAAATAACTGTATTTTTAAAAAGCTGTATTTTTAAAAAGCACAGCCAGTACTTCTTATGCTGAAGATCTACATACAACATAATAAGAAACAATCAGCAGCTATTTAATTCTTTTCCCTCTGGCCACATATTTCTAAAGGTGGAATAAAGCTTAAATTCACTTTAGCAATCATCTCTCCATAAGGAAGTTTTATTTAAATGAAGTAATGTTTTCCACAAACTTTTGTTGTTAGGTGCTGTTGAGTTGTCTCTATCTTAAAGTGACCCTCTGTACAACAGAATGGAAAACTGCCTGTTTCTTCACCATCCTCATAATGGTTCTGTTTGATCCTATTGCTGCAGCCACTGTTTCAATTCATCTCATTGGGAATCTTCCTTTTTCACTGATCCTCTACATTAATGTCCTTCTCCAGGAACTGGACTTCCTGGTGACTTGTCCAAAGAACATGAGATGAAATCTTGCCATCCTTCCTTCTAATGAACATGCTGGCTATACTTACTCAAAGACATTTTGTTCTTCTGGATGTCCATAGTACCTTCAATTTTCTTCACCAACACCATAATTCAAGTATATCAATTCTTCTCTGGTCTTCCTTATTCATTGTCCAGCCTTCACAAGCCGATGAGACAATTGAAAGTATTATCACTTGGGCCAGGCACACCCTAGTCCACACAGTGACACCTTTTCTCTTTAATACTCTAAAAAGGTCTTGTGCAGGAGATTTGCCTAATGCAACGCATTTGATTTCTTGACTGCTATTCTCAGGAGTGTTGTTTGTGGATCTAAGGAAAATGAAATCTTTGATAATTTCAATCTTCTATTTACCATGATCTGTTCCCATGATCTGTTTGAACAACTGCCTCTTGGTCCAGGCACAGATTCCTCATGAGCACAATTAAGTGTTCCGGAATACTCATACTTCGTAATGTTGTCCATAGTTTGTCATGATTCACACAATCGAAAGCCTTTGTGTAGTCAATAAAGCAAGGTAAACATCTTTCTGATATTCTCTGCTTTCAGCCACGATGCGTCGGACATCAGCAAGGATATCCCTCGTTCCACGGTCTCTTCTGAATCTGGCTTGAACCTCTGGAAGTTCTCTGTCAATGTAGGCTTACAGCCGTTTCTGTATTACCTTTAGTAAAACTTTACTCACATGAGATATCAAAGAGATTGTCTGATGATTTCCACATTCTGTTGGGTCACCTCTCTTTGGAATGGGCATTTATACGGATCTGTTGTTAATGAGCCTTTCTCTAATCCTGATGCCATGTTCTTCTTCTTTTAATTCAGCTTGGATTATTTGCTGAGCATGCATATTGAGCAATTTTTTTAATGCTTTATTGTGAATTATATGATAGTTTACATGGAAGAACATTAGTTTTACATTCATTCTATAGTATATCGTCTCTTTGCC
>NW_006408602.1:11658744-11671890 GCF_000296735.1 Chrysochloris asiatica | reverse complement strand
TCCGACCCATAGCGACCCTGCACAGGGTTTCCGAGGCTGTAAATCTTTATGGGAGCAGAAAGCCTCATCTTTCTCCCGTGGAGCAGCTGGTAGTTTCCAAATGTTGACCTTGCGGTTCACAGCCTGATTTGTAACCACTATGCTACATAATTTGTGATACATACATATTAACTAATATATTTTAAAAACAAACTTAAAGAATTAGTTCTTTTATTGTATCCAACTAATAATTGATTGTTTTTCTAACATTGAGTCATCCTTGCATAACTGGTATGAATTCCAATTGTCATGATGTATTGTTTTTTTGATAAGGTATTGGGTTCTATGGCTAGGATTTTGATGAGAATTTTCGATGTTCATGAGGGATGTTGTTAATTTGTTGTGCCATCAAGTTCATGAAGGCTATTGGTCTATAGTTTTCTATTTTAGTGCTATCTTTTCCTAGTTTTTGGTATGAAGATTGTGTTCCCTTCATAAAACGAATTACGGAGGTTTCTATCCTTTTCTGTATTCTGAAACAGTTTAAGTAGAACTGGTGTCTACTTAATAGTTTGATAGAATTCACCAGTAAAATCTGGACTTTGTTAAGTTGGGAATTTTTAATGACCTGATCAGTTTCTTCTCTTATTATAGGCCTGTTCAGTTTTCTTCTTCAGTCTGTGTTAGTTTAGACAAATTGTGTGTTTCTAGAAATTCGTTAATTTCTTCTAGATTTTCAGATTATACAGCTATTTGTATTCTATTTTTCTCCTTTTTATTTAAATTGGTCCTGTTGTGACATTACCCATATCATTTCTGTTGTGTTGGTGTTTACTAAATCTTTCTGATTTTTCTCTTTCTTATTTTGATGAGGTGTATTAATTTTCTTTGAGGTTACTCTGTAATTTTTTAATTTCCCCCCGTTTCTTACTCATGTTATTTGTATCCTCTTCTTTTGTTAGATTTGCCAGTGGTTTGTCAATTTTATTAATCCTTTCAAATAATCAACTTCTTGTCTTGTTGATTCTTTCTATTGTTTTTCTGTTCTCTGTTTCATTTATTTCGGCTTTAATATTTATTATTTCTTTTCATCTGGTGAGTGTAGGGTTATTTTGCTGCTCTTTTTCTAATTGTTGAGGTTGGGTTAAAGTGTTGATTTTGGCTTTTATTTTTGTATGTGTATGTGTTTATTGGTATAAATTGCCCTCTGAGCACTGCTTTTGGTGTTTTCCAAAAGTTGTGGTATGATGTGTTTTCATTTTATTTGATTGACTGGAATTTTTTAATTTCATTTTTATTTGTTCTATTACCCAGTAGCTTTTAAACAGGGTATTATTCAATGTCCACATCTTTGATTTTCTTCCCTACATTTTCCTGTTGTTGATTTCTAATTTTATAGTGTGTGATCTGAGAATATGCTTTGTAGCATTTTGATGTTTTTAAATTCATTGATGTCTGATTTGTGGCCTAACATATGGTCAGTTCTGGAGAGCATTCCATATGCACTGAAAAAGAATGCATATTGTTCTGTTGTTGAGTGTAATGTGTATGTCTATGAAGTCAAGTTGATTGATTTTATTGTTTAATTCTTCTGTAGCTTTCTAGTTGTTATGTTTCATAGAAAGTGGTGTATTAAATTCAACTGTTATTGAAGAGTTCTCTATGTCTTTATTCAGTTCTACTAGAGATTGATTTATCTATTTTGAGCTCTTTCACTGGGAGCATAGATATTTATTATAGTGATGTCCTCTTATTCAATTGATTCTTAATCATGATATAATGTCCTTCTTTGTCACTTATGCTGATTTTTGCCTTAAACCAGCCTAATAGTTTATTTTATCAGAGATTAATATTGGTACACCTGCTCACTTTCAATCGTCATTAGCTTGATATATTTTTCGTATCCTTTGATTTTTAATCTATTTTGTGTCTGTGTGTAAGGTGTGTCTCTTTTAAACAATATATTGAAGGATTCTGTTTTCTTAACCATTCTGCTATTTTCCATCTCTTGACTGGAGTATTTAATTCCTGACATTTAGTGTAATTATTGATAGGTATGAAGGGATTGCTGTCATTTTGCTATGTGTTTTGTGTAGTGCTGCTGAGTTTCTTTGTTCTATATAATTTTCTGCTCTGAGTTCATTTTGTGGGTTCTCTGTTCATTTGAATTTCTGTTGTGTTAGTGTTTACTAAATCTTCCTGATTTTCCTCTTTCTTATTTTGATGTGAAGGTGTATTAATTTTCTTTGAGGCTATCTTGTAATTTATATTAATTTTCCCTCATTTAAAAGTCTGTTTTATCTTAAAATCTATTTGATATCCTCACCACTTGGAAGTTTTATATGTACACTAATTCTTCTTTTTGCTTTGTAGTTGACTTTATTATAAACTGATTGCTCTAGTTACCGATTTTCAATCTTGTAGGTTTGTTTTACTTTAGATATTTCTGTCTGGATTGAGTTCTTGGTGCCCTTTCATATTGTTAATTTCAGATTTCAGATTGTTGTCTGCTATTGTTGGTTTTCTGTCCCTTTAATCTTTTCAGAAATAATTTCTGACTAATGTAAATTCCTTTAATTTCTGTTTATTTGGAAATGTTCTAATTTCAACCTCATATTTAGGGACATCTTTGCTGAGTATATAATTCTTGGTTGACATTTTTTCCTTCTTCTTTTAGAGCTTAGTATATGGCATCCCATTGTCTTCTTGCCTGCATGGTGGTTTCTGCTGAGAAGTCAGAACTTATGGTTCTCCTTTGTAGGTAACTTGGTTTTTTTCTGAGCTGCTATCAGGATTCTTTCCGTGTGTTTAGTCTTGGAAAGTTCGATAATGATATGCTTTGGTGATTTTCTTTTGTGGTCTATTGTGTTTGGTGTTCGTTCAGTTTCTTCTATGCTTATTTTCTCATCTTTCATGATGTTAGTGAAGTTCTTTTCAAACACCTCTTCACCCATTTTTTTTTTCTGTGTTTTTTATTGTCTCTTCCTCTTCTTGAATTTTGATCACAAGTTATTTGTATTTATGGTGTCCCACATAAATCTTAGACTTTTTTCATATGTTTTCATTCGTTTTTCTGACTGTGTGAATCTGTTCTTGCAGGCCTCCTTCAGTCACCAAAACTGCTCACAGAAGTTCAAGATGGCCATGGTACATCTGGTCAGCTGACAACTTACCAGGCAGTCTCTTTCTTTCACCACTCCAGCTCAGCTGCTCTTCCCAGTAAGTACTCAATTTGTTTCTCTAACCTTCCATCTGAAATTCAGTGTTCCAGAATTATCATCTGGAACATTTGGTTTCATGTATCTTTGACTTGAAGGTACTTAACAACTTTGTTGCAGATAGTCCACATAGCACATCTGCCTAGTCTGCCATTTTTCAGGATGGCAATCAATCAATCAATATATATAAATATTTTTAAATGTTTTATTGTGAATTATGTGATAGCTTTACATTCATCCTATTGTATATCGTTACATTGCCTTGGTTACAATCCCCTCCATGCATCATCAACTAACCAAAGGGTATACCCCGCAAAGGGTACATCAGAACACAGCCCCTCTCCCTCTCTAGGTCTAGAGTTCCCAGCCACTTCATCTCTCCACGTCATTGTCTCTGCCTCCATCTCTGGCGTCACTCTTTCTCTGAGTAGGGTCCTGCACTCTGTTCTTCTCCCTTGATGGTCCCAGGGACCTTCACTCCTGAACTAGAAAGTCAACCACTTCCCTCCTTTTGCTACAAAATGCCTACCTTTACATTTCTAACCCTCACAGTCAGTCCTGATAGTAATTATTCAGTATTGTACCTCATGAGTGCCATCCCCATCTCCTTTCATCAGTCCCGTTCCCTCTTGAAAGCTTGTAAGCCAGTCACTTCTTGCCTTTGTAGCCAGTCACTTCTTGCCCCCTCCACCCCATTTTGGGTAGCCAATGTCCAAGTTGCCCATCCCTGTCTACCCTGTGTATTGGTGTGTGTGTGGGGGGGGGGGGGAATGATCCTCACTGTAAAGATTTGTTCCCTCTCTTGAGCTACTGCATCCATAGGTGTAGGTCAAGTTCATCAAATTGTATCAGATTACTCTTTTTTTCTTCCCTCTTCTTTCTTCTTCTAGTTGAGCTCTGATCATCCAGCCATTGAAAACAGGTCAAGTGGGTATTATCTGCAAGTGTGGGTGCTCTTGTGCATATGGCCTCTCTTTTTATCAGCTGGACACTTCATTCTCCACTCTAGTCCTCTGTGGCTATGTCACTGACTCTGGACCCAGGAATCTCCAGGTCTTGCCAAACTGCTGGCCAACCAGGTCTCTAACTGGGTTCAAAGGAGTCTATTGAACATGGTTGGACTTAGTTCTCAGCTTCGTTGCTGTTTTTCCCTCACTTCCCCTTATTGGTGATCAATATGGTCACCAGTCAGAGCACATGTCTGCTAGTGTCTTCCCATTGAGTCTTAGTCTTGAAAGGGGGTTTGCCCTGAGGGGACCTGACCACTTGCCTTGATGTCTCCTGGGTGGGCAACTTGCTTGTTCTTATAGTAGTCAGTCTAACTGCTGTTATTGTTTTTTATTTTTCCTGTTGGTCTTTCTTTCAAGAAGTATCTTCTGTTCTTCTAGCCACTCCAAGCTGGTCTGCTTGTCCTTTCAAGTGGAAATTTCCCACCTCAGAAGATTCTGGATGGGGTTCAGGATTCCCTCTATGATCTTATGTAATGCAGAGACTCCCCAGGAAGCCTTCTTCACTGGGCAAATTGTAGCCCCATTTTAGGTATTCCAAAAGGAGCTCTAGTAGCAGAGTGGTCACGAATCAGGCTGCTAATCTCACGGTCAGCAATTCAAAACTACCAGCTGTTCTGTGGGAGAAAGATGATGCTTTCTGCTCCTGTAAATATTTACAGCCTCAGAAACCCTGTACAGGGTTGCTATGAGTCAGAACCAACTCCACAGTACATAAAAACTATTAGTTATATGCAGAAGAATGACTCACAAGCTTTCTATGGTGATATTTCTGGCTATTCCTTTCTCTTCCCCTCAAGTGTCTATTTTATAATGGTATACAAGGGAAACCAAGATTCAAAAGACAGCCAAGCATCTTAACATTATTTCCCCCATTTTGCTCATTCCAACCATGCTTCAATCTCTGTATCCCTGAGCCCTGTTGTTCCAAGGTTGTGCATATATCATTATTTACCTCTGTCCTACTTAGCCCATGCAAACCTGCTTAATTGTTTTTCCATCTGCCTTGTTCTTCCATTCCCCTCCTCTCTCTTGTGTATAGCCCCCCTCCCCAGCACCCAAACTATCTTGTGTCTATTTCCTTCCCTGTACTCCGCCTTCCCTTCCCTCCCCTCAAACCACCCCCCACATCCTGGTAACCAGCAAAGGGCAATCAATATTTTTAGTCAGAATTGCAAACCTAAGGCCAGAAAGATCATATACATGAGAAACCCAGTGCATAGTAATAACCATCAATTTAATTTAAAAAAAAATTTAGTAGTTCAAATATACAGTTAAAATGTGCAATTTTTATACATTGTTTAAATTAGTTTGACTGCTATATTGGGCTGGATTACCTCCAAACATTCCCTTTCCAATCAAAAGTCATGATAGAAATGTGATGTTTTACATTAGACACTTAACTAAAATATCTCTACTCAGACTGTGAGAGTCAAACACCAGGTGGTCCTGAATTTCATATTTTAAATTTCTGTTATTTTTCTCCATTTGAACTCTTAAGTAAAACAACTTAGCGAAATATCAGGAAGAAACTTATTTGAAATTATGTATTTATTATAATCAACACAGAATTAACTCAATGACTGTAATATATCATCAAGATTTAGCTATATTCTGTGTATTCTCTTTAGATGAAAGCACTGAAATTTTCTTTGGTTCATTAAGTGTGGTATAGTTTCCTCTCTTTTTAATTAAATTTGAATCCAAATCATTATTTTTCACATTAAGTACTATTCTGCACTCCAATTCAAGATAAACTACTCAGTGTGTCTATCTCATAATCATGTACAGTGTGTTTAGTGTAATTTTTCATGCTTCTAAAATTCCTCTAAAATTCTACCTTCATGCTTTGTAAAACTAATTTATACCTATAGTCTAATTATGTCAGGAATGAAACAGTGTATATATTTTTTGTTCTTTCTAAAATGAGTCTGGGGAGTGCGGTGGCTCCATACGCTAAGCACTGGACTGCGAACCACATGGTCTGAGTTTTGCACCTGCCAGCTGCTCCGTGGGAGAAAGATGAGGTTTTCTGCTTCTGCGATCATTTAAAGGTTTCCACAACCGACTCGATGACACTTAACAGCAGCAACAAAATGAGGCTATTAGTATAGTTTTAGTTCTATACTTGACATGTTTGCAACAATTTTGCCATAACTTTTAAACACTGTTAATACTTTTTTGTACCATTTCTCTTACCACATAACCGAATTACAGTTACTTGTGTAAATATATAAATATTTTATGGTAATGAGCATAATAATACACTGTCATTGAGTCAATTCAGACTCATAGAGCTCACATGAGTTACAAAGTAGAATTGTTCTATGGGGTTTTCTTCATAATAATCTTTATGAAAACAGATCGCCACATCTTTCTTCCACAGTGCTGCTACTGGATGGGATTGAACTGTTCATAGTAGGTTATGAGCTAGGGTGCTAGCCATAAGGTCAGTAGAACAAATCACTAGTTACTCTGCTGGAGAAAGATGAGGCTGTCTGCTCACATTAAGATTTATAGTCTTCGAAACCCTAAACAGAGTCGCTATGAATCAGAACCAATTTGGTGGCACACAACCACCACCCTTATGTTAGTTGTTGTGGTTAAGTGCCTTTGAGTAAGTTCTGACTCATAGTGATGCTGTATAGAGTTTCCTAGGAGCAGCTGGTGAGCTTGAACTGCCAATCTTGTAGTTCAAACTGATTTTACAGTTCAGTGCATTAGCCCATAGCACCACACCAGTAGTTGTGGGCAAATTGTTTATGTCATCCAGGGGCTTTGTAAAGAGTCATTTAAATGACTCAATTTTATTTAGTTAAATGAAATATTTTTCAATAATTTTTTAAAGAAATGAAAGCTTATTTTTTAAACAATGTATAAAAAATATAGCAAGAAACTGAAAATGGCTTGTAATTCCAAAGAAAATGAAATTTTCTTTTTACCGCTCAGAAGTTTCCTATACATATATGTAACATGGTTTCTACAGTTATTACTTCTTGTTAAGTGCTGTTGAGTGGGTTCCAACTCATAGTGAACCTGTATAGGGTTTCTGAGGCTGTAAATCTTTACAGGAGCAGAAAGGCTCATCTTTCTCCCATGGAACAGCTGGTAGTTTTGAACTGCTGACCATGAGATTAGCAGCCTGACTCACAACCACTATACTACCACAATTCCTTAAATGAAGGTAGAAGGGACTATTAATTTTGTGTATGAACGTTGTTACTGCTCACCATGCTGACTATTCTGTATTTTGGCAGGATGGGGGATAAGGGGTATAGAAATTGAATCAGCAAAGTTCCTGCATACTCTTGCTTTTGGTTAGAAGTCAATGGAAAACAGCATGAAATTGTAAGGTGGAAGAAGTCAGGTTTAGAATGGGACAGAATTAACACAGAGAAAAAGGCAGTTTTTCAATATTTTGTTAACAGAGAGGTGATACCATTTATATTTTTCAGGGAAGTGACTTATGTAACACAAGAATTTGGTTGAATTACCCATAAGTTTTTGGTTTATTGTGCACCATATATGCCTTTTAAATGTTCAGTTTGGGGAACAAACAGAAGTCTGAAGGGGCAAGATTAGGTTTGTAGGGTGGGTGGGAAAGATTTTCAATAAAATTCTCATAGGACAGCCCCTGGTACCCTCAAAAAGTGAGCACAGGTACATTGCCATGATGGGAAAAAATTCTTTGAGGCAACTTTCCTGGTCTTTTTCTCAATTATGCATTTTTTTCAATTTTCTTAATACTTCTTTATAATAAGCCCCCGTGATTGCCCTGTGTCTTTTGAGAAAATCTGTCAAGATTCCCTCTTTAGAGTCCCAAAAAACAGAAGCTATAACCTTCTGAACTGTCCTCTCTGTTTTGAATTTAACTGACTCAGTAGACCCCCTTGAGAACCTGTTTTTATTTAACGTTTTTTAGAAGTCACCCTAACGAGACTAGACTGCTGAGAGAATTTGCCGTATACTGATCTCAGACACATGTTCAAACACCTTTATTAAAAATAAATAAATAAGTAAACCCACGCATGTGTGAATTGGAACCCTAATGGCAATACTTTTTGAGGTAGGCTTCTGTGACAGATGTCAAGCGTCATCTTCACGATAGCTGGTGTATTCGAGACCATTGTCATGGCTATGATGTTAGCTCATCTAATTGAAGACTTCCCTAGTTTTTGCTGACTTTCTACTTCACGAAACATGATGCAATTTTCTAACAATTGTTTATTCTTCATGGCATGTCCAAAGTAAGCAAGGCAAAAAAAAAAAAATCTCCCCAACCCTTGTTTCTAAGCACATTCTGATGACATTTCTCCTAAGACTGATTAGTTAATTCTTCTAGAAGTCCACAATATAGTCAATATTCTCTGCTACCACCACAGTCTGAATGCACACAGTTTTTTAAATGTTCATTTATGAAATCTGGCCTAAGCAAATTGGCCAGATCTTAGGCCCCATGATACGGGTGTGCCCTCATATTTGGATCTTATACCTCATGATAGTGACAGTGGTTGGTTACCCTGTATCTATTTGATGTCCCTTCTATTAGACAACTACAAGATTACAGAAGCATGGCAAAGGAGCTTTCTCTGAGAACTTCCTAATGAAGTCATACTGTTACTGTTTGAGGTTAGTGGTCTCTTACTATTGACATATGGGAAGGATAAAAGTCTCAATTATGGCATACAATTTTAGCTTAAACCCTTTAACTTAGAGACATTGACAGTTTTATAGGATTCGAACTTTGTGTTTTGGCTACTGTTGTATTTTATCTTTTAGCTCTTGATTTAAGAGTACTTGAGTTTTGTTGAGAGAATGACATAGACTCGTTTTAAAACATATTTTGTTTCACAAGGAAGGTTTTTTCCATGAACAACCTTTAGAACATTTTGTTCTACTCCTTTTATTTAGTACAACCTTTTCTTTTTTAATCTTCTTTATCCTGTTTTTCCTTTGTCAGTGTGTAAAGATGTTGTTTATGGCCTAGAATGTGGAGATTCTCTTTACATATACAATTTTTTTTTTCACTGCACAACTAAGTATGTTTTTTAATAGAATATTTCTCTAATACTTTAACTCAGAAATAAAGTTAATATAAGTTTCGTCAAACAGCATTATAACTCTAAAGAATCATTTGAAGGAAGCTGCTCATGAGCAAGCATAACTGGGTAATTTAATAGTCTGTAATTCATGAGTCTTCTCATAAGACCAGGTCTTAATGACTCATTTTCCACTTTGTACAGCTTTATATCTAGGAATACACTGTTACCAGTTGCTTTTCCACTGTTAATTCCAAAATCACCGGGAAAAATCATGTTGGCTCATGTTGAAACCTCCATCTGCTGTTCTTTTTGACTAAAAGGCTTTCTTTTAGTTTTGCAGTGAAGTTAATGTTGAATGCTGCAGATCAGAGCAAGAGAATGCTTTAAGATAGATGCCTCTGCCTGCTCTGGGCCATGCCATTGTCTTCTTCACTTATAATGCCAGGGTTCACTTTGAACTGCCAGCATTTTTGTGTTTACTTTCTATAATGACACACTACTAGTTTCTGAGGAAGAAGTCTTTTCCTTGATTTGTTTTCAGGTAAATTACTTCAAGTTAAAAGTATACTGATTAGTCATGGTCCCCAGTGATATGTAGGCTTTTCACTATTTTATATTCCTTTGGAGATTTTAGACATTGTTAGATACCTGAGAGAGCTGGATTGGCAATGGGACCAAGTGTACTACTGCTAAATACTTCATATGTCTAGAAATCGTCAACAAAAACTTTTCATTGACAAGCATTGCTCTTGTCGTTATGTGTTGTGGAGTAGTTTCTGGCTCATAGCGAACCTATATATAGGGTTTCTGAGGCTGTACATCTTTACGAGAGCAGAAAACCTCATCTTTCTTCCGCGGAGCACTGGTAGTTTCAAACTGCTGACTGTTGAGGTTAGCAGTCTGACTTGTACTTACTACACTACCAGAGATCCTTTGACAAGCATAAATTCCCATTAAGTTTTATTTGTCTGAAATCTTAAATAGAAATTTTACTCATTTGAGTTCAAGTGTGCTGTATTTTTACCTAAAAATAACTATATGTCCTATGTCATCCTAAATTCTCTTCACTTTTTCTCTATATTTTACATATCTAACTCATCCAGCCTTGTGGCTTCAATTATTTCTACTTTGTGGATTACTACTAGGTTTTTCTTATTAGTTTTTCATTTCTCATAAGCATTGGTATAGTGAGTCTAGAAATTTCTTATTCCTGCCATGGATGCTCCACTACCACCTTTGTAAAAGCAATATGTCTTAAACTAAGTTCATCATCTTTTGCTTTTCCAAACCTATTTCTATATTTGTTCACTCACTCATTGTTATATTTATGGAATACCTATGATGGCACTTAACAACATCACCTTGTGTCAAGGCCAGTTACTGGGGCTATAGCAGTGAACATGGTAGACAAGATTACTCCCCTTAGGAAGCCTGCACAACAGTACATGTGCACAGAATTAAACTTGCTCATATATGTAAACATCACTTGTACTAATGCGTTTTAAGTATATACACAAAGAGCATTTTAAGTGGATTGCCTAATGTAAAATCTAGAGAGTGTGAATCAAGACAGTCAAAAGAGTGTTCAAGATGGATGCAAGTGACTATTGAGTAGAAGGTAGTCAAAACATACATTATGGTATCAACTGAAATGTGTTTATTGGGTTTGTTGTTATTGTTGTTAAGTGCCATTGCATCAGTTCTGATCCATAGCAACCCTGTATAGCGTTTCCAAGGAGCAGCTGTTGAGCTTGAACCACTGACCTTGCAGTTCAAATGGACCCACAGCTCCACACCAGGACTCCTTATTGTGTTTAGTGCAAGCAAATTATTGGAGACCTTGAAAAAAACAGTTCTTCAATAGAGGTGGGGGCAGTAACCATTGGGTCCCGGATTGGGAAACTAATGTAACGTGAGTAAATATATTTTTTAAGACCATTGCCAGTATCTCTGTTATTTTATGTTATTTATCTAGTAAACTTATCTTTGACTTTTTCCTCTCATTTGTCTTCTGAAGTTCATCCACAATGATTCTTACTTCTCTCTGGTCAGTCCTTGTCATGAGCTATATTTAGGCCACTCTTGTTCAATCCTGGGCATATAATTCCCATCTTCATTTATAATGAAAGAAAATTCACAGTATAACTGTTGAATGAGGTTCCGCTTAAATATTCTGTTTGACTAAACCCCCTAATAATTTCATGGAATCCCTGGGTGGAGGAATGGGTTTAACACACTTGGCAGTGAATTGAAAGTTTGGAGGTACAAGTTCACTCAGAGAAGCTTCAGAGGAGAAACCGCCTATTTCACTGTCCAAAGAATCAGCTCTCTTGAAAACACTATGGAGCACAGTTTGACTCTAACACACATGGAGTAATCGTAAGTTTGAAATGACTAACACACATCGAGTAATCGTAAGTTTGAAATGACTTGATAGCAAATTATTTTCTGGTTTACTAATCAAAGCATTTATGTTCTCTGAATTATTCTAAGACTTAATCAGTACATTTTTTATGCACGGTTTCCATAAGTCAGAACTGACACAAAACCACTTTAACAACAACAACATAAAAGCATTCTGGATGCTGGTGTGGTGCTATAGGATAAGCACTGGAATGCTAAGCATAAGGTCAGTAGTTCAAACCCACCAACTGCTCCTTAGAAACCCTACACAGGGTCACTATGAGCAGGAGCTGACTTGACAACACTAAACAACAACAACATCATAGCATTCTACCTTGAATGTTGTTGTTGTTGAGTGCCGTCGAGTCGGTCCAACCCATAGCGACCCTGTACAGGGTTTCTGAGGGTGTGAATCTTTACGGGAGTAGAAAGCCTCACCTTTCTCCCGTGGAGTGGCTGGTAGTTTCGAACCGCTGACCTTAAGGTTCGCAGCCCGATTTGTAACCACTATGCTACCAGAGCTCCTTGAATGTAGGCAGTCACATATAAGCTTTATCACATTTTTCACACTGTCTTTACTCGGCAGAATACAAGTCTTATTCATGTTCTTAGCATTCGTAGGGCCTAAGACAAATTATCAAAGTTTTTATTTGGTGCTCTATACATTGAGCTATTAGGGCTTACCTGCTCATCACTAAATTACAAACTACTCTATTATTTATATTGCTCTTATAATTGCAGAGGCTGTTGTTATTCTATAATAAAATTTGTCACTCTTTAGATAAGCAGTACAAGTTCTCAAATCAGCAGTTTGAGGTTTCATTTTGTTAATTGAGAGCAAGAAACAGCTGTGATGAAGTATCTGCCAACTTATTTGAATGAATAGCTTGACGAACAGATATTTTACTCAGAGTGTGTTTCTTTCTATACGTGTGTATGCCAGGAAAGGTAACAAGTTAGATCAAGTGTCTTGAGCCTAATTTATCATTTGAGTGTTCTTTGACTTTTTTTAGCACACAATGTGTGCTTATTAGGTGAATAGAAACGCTTAAGTGTATATATGAAAACAAAAAAAGCCTATTGCCCAGAAATAATCCTTATTACAAGTTACTGCTATGTTTATTCCTATTAATTTGATTTACATGTATATTTATTTTGCCATTGCTGATGTTGTTCTTTTTCCTTCTTTCCATTCTTCATTCTCTCTTTTAGTGTGTGTATATACACACACCACTACTTGTCTGTCACTTTGTTGTACTGGGGTGGCTTGTGAGCTGCTGCGATTCTGGAAGCTATGCCATGGGAATTTCAAATACCAGCAGGGCCACCCAGGGTGGACAGGTTTCAGATGAGCTCCCAAATGAAGACAGACTAGGAAGAAGGAGTGATGAATTATCTCTAAATATTTAATCACTGAAATTCTTATGAGTAGCAGAGAAACACTGTCAGATATAGTGCCGGAAAACTAGCCCCTCAGGTTGGAAGGCACTCAAAATG
>NW_006408602.1:11648733-11655665 GCF_000296735.1 Chrysochloris asiatica | reverse complement strand
TTCATAGGGTCGCTATGAGTCAGTACCTAACGACAACAAACGTATACACACAATAAAATTAATATGTATATATTACATGTACATATGGATATTATTGTAGGTAGGCTAATGGATCTGCAAAGATGTTTACATCCTATTCCCTAGAACCTGTGCAAATGTTACTTTAAATGGCAAAATGGATTTTGCAGATTCAATTACGTTAAAGATGTTGTTGTTGTTAGGTGCCATTGAGGCTGTTACAGTTCATAGAAATCCTGTGCACAACAGAACAAACCACTTCCTGGTTCTGCACCATCTTCACAATTGCTGTTATACCTAAGCCCATTGCTGCCACTATGCCAATTCATCTTGCTGGGGTTTTTTTTTTTTTTTTTTTTTTCGGACACTTCCCACCCCCACTTTACTAAGCAAGATGTCCTTCTCCCAGGACTGGTTATTATTGATGATATGTCTGAAGAATGAGAAACAAAGTCTTGCCATCCTGGCTTCTAAGGAGCATTCTGGTTGTATTTCTGTTAACACTGATTTGTTTCCTCTCCTGATAGTCCATGGTATGTTTTAATATTATTCTCCAATACCATAATTCAGATACAATATTTTTTCTACACTCTTCTGTATTCTTTGTTCATCTTCTACATGTATATGAATGTTGGGAGCAATTGAACTGAAGGTTTTAGACTTGGGGGTAGTTTAACTGAAAAATTGCAACTGAACAATTATGGTCCAAAAAATTAGGGTGATCCTAGGTCAAGCTGCTCCCCTGAGAAACTTTCAGGGCTGTCTTGGGGAACAAAGAACTTGCAAGGTGTTTTCTTTGTGTAACTTTGAATTGAATCTGCATAAACATCTAGCTGCTCTACCTCTGTTTTCCTAGCAACTACAAGTTATGTTCTTCTAATAAAGTGCCGCTTACTGCATGTACAAACAACACCAAATGTTTTTGCACTCTTTTACCTGCCCCCAGCATTCCTTTTAATATGTGTATAATATAAACTTTTGGCACTTGGTCTGGGTCACAGTATCTCCGTCAAAGTGCTGTGTCCCACCTGGTCCTAACTTTTACTTAATTCTTTTGTGTCTTGTGTCTTCCTTTTTTCCTAATCTCCCATTGCCCCTACTTGGGTTTAATATTTCTGCACAGGTCACAAAAAATAGCCAATGTCAAACACAGCAGTTGGCGCCCAATGTGGAAAATCTGTTGTGCAAGATTTTTCTTTGTTCAATTTCTACATGCATATGAGGCCATTTGAAATACCATGGCTTGGTTCAGGCACACCTTTGTTTTCAAAATATATTTGCTCTTGAATATTTTAAGAGGTCTTGTACAACAGATTTGTCTGGTGCAATATGTCATTTTATTTCTTAACTGCTGTTTCCATTAATGTTGATCATAGGTCCTAGTAAAATGAATCTTTGACAACTTCAATTTTTTTCTTTATCATGATATTATTTACTGATCCAGTTGTAAGGATTTTTGTTTTCTTTACATTGAAGTGCAATCCACAGTGACATTTTGGGTCATAGTGGTCTTTGATCTTCACCTGTAAGCATTTTAAGTCTTCTTTGCTTTCAGTAAACAACTTTGTATCATCTGCATATCACAAGGTATTAATGTGTCTTCCTCCAATCCTGATGCCAAGTTCTTCTTCAGTCAATCCAATTTCTTGAATTAGTTGCTCAGCATACAGATGGAAATAAGTGTGGGGATAGAATATAGCCTTATTTTAAACCATTCAATATCCCCTTTCTTTATTTGAATGACTGCCTGTTGTTCTAAGTACAGGTTCTTCATGAGCACAATTAAGTGTCTGAGATACTAATTCACTGCAATTATTCATAGATTGCCACGATCCACACAGTTGAGTCTTTGCGTAATCAGTAAAGCACAAGTAAACGTCCTTCTGGTATTCGCTGCTTTCTGCCAAGATCCATCTGACATCAGCAATGATATCCCTACCTCCATGTCCTCTTCTGAATATGGCTTGAGTTACTGGCAGTTCTCTGTCAATGTACTATTGTAGACATTTTTAAATTATCATCAGCAAAAGTTTACTTGCATGTAATGTTAATATTGCTCAATGATTTTCCCATTCCACTGAGTCACCTCTCTGAAATAAGCACAAGTATGGATCCTTCCAATTGCTTGGCCAGGTAGCTGTCTTCTAAATGTCTTGGCATAGATGGTTGAGCATCTCTGTGCTGTATCAATTTGTTGAAAGGTTTCAATTCATAGTCTGTCAATTCCAGGTTGTTTTTCACCAATTAATCAGTGCAGTTTGGAATTCTTCCTTTTTTTCTTCTAACTCCAAGTCTTTGCACATTTCATTATAATACTTGACTTTGTCTTCTAAAGTGCCCTTTGAAATTTTCTGTTTAGTTCTTTTACTTCCACATTTTTTTCATTTGCTTTAGCATCTCTACGATGGAGATAAGTTACATTGTCTCTTCTGAAATCCATTTTGGTCTTTTCTCTTTTTTTCTGTCTTTTTAATGACCATTTGCTTTCTTACTGTACTACGTTTTTGTTTTGAACTTTTCATTGAAAATTTAGTGAAGGTTTGCATTCATCAAATCATATACTTTGCTTCATTACAATGATTGCAATCCTCTCCATGTACCATCAGTTAACAATAATTGCCTTCAACAATGGCATTCCTCCCCATGTCTCCCCCTGCCTTCAACTTTCCTCTGTTAACATTACTCTAGTTATATTTTGCCTATCCTGTCACCCATGATAGCATGTGTCACCATGATAATATGATAACATTGTTCTCAAACATATTTGTCCTTTTGTGATTGACTAATCTCACTCAGCATAATGTTCTCCAAGTTCATCCATATTATGAGATATTTTGTATATTCATTATTCTTCAACGATGTGTAGTATTCCATTGTTTGTATGTACCAAAATTTGTCTAACTATTCTTCTGCTGATGGACATTTAGCCTGTTTCCTTTTTGATGTGTCTCTTGTAGACCTCATTTTGAAGGATCTTGTTTTTTTATCCATTCTGATCTTTTTCTATGTTAATGCATTTAATCCATTTACATTCAGTGTAATTATCAGTTGTTGTTGTTATGTGCTGTGGAGTTGGTTCCAACTCGGAGCAACCCTGTACAGGGTTTCCAAGGAATAGGCAGGAATTAATTATTGTCATTTTGGTGTGTGTGCATTTTCTTTTGTGGTGTTGTTGGTTTCTTTGTACCACATAATTTTCTGTGTTGAATTTATTTTGTTTGTGGGTGTTCGTTTTAACTTCTGTTAATGCTTACTAAATCTTTCTGATTTTCCTGCTTTTATTTTGGCATGCAGATGTATTAAGTTTCAGGATAAATTACAGGGCATCCTATAATTTATTAATGTTTTCTCTATTTAAAACAGTCTGTTTTATCTTGAGATCTACTTGACTTCTTTATCATTTGGAAGTTCTATATCTACCCTCTTTTGGCATTGTAATTGACTTCATTATAAATTGTTATCTCTGGTTCCCTATTTTCAGTCTTATAGGTTTGTTTTACTTTAAATACTTATATATCTGGAGTCCTGGTGTGGCGCTGTGGGTTACTGCACCAGATTGCAAAGCTATTTGAACTGCAAAGTTGGTGGTTCAAGCTCACCAGCTGCTCCTTGGAAACCCTATGCAGGGTCGCTGTGGGTTGGAACCCACTCAATGGCACTTCACAACAACAATATCTGGATTGAGTTCTGGGTGGTGTCATCATGTGTACTGCTGTAGGATAAACACTGACAGCTAATCACAAGGTCAGCAGTTCTAATCCACCAGCAGCTCCTTGGAAACCCTATACAGGGTTGATATGAATTGGAACTGACTCAAAGGTACTTAACAACAACAATTGTTGGTCCTCAGTCCAAAGAATACCCTTGAGAATTTTTGTAAATTTGATCTAGTCATTAAAAATTCCTTCAATTTCTGTTTATCAGGAAATGTCCTAATTTCAGCATTGTATTTGAAGGACTGTTTTGCTGGATTTATGATTCTTGGTTGGCATTTTTTTTTTTCTTTCTTTCTGAGTTGTGTATATGCCATCCATTGTCTTCTTGACTACATGGTTTCTGATGCGAAGTCAGAATTGAGTCTTCTTGGTTCTCCTTTGTAGGTCACTTTTAGTTTTCCCCTGCTGTTCTCAGGACTCTTTTCTTGACTTTGGTTTTAGAAAGTTTTATTATGGTACAGCTTGGAATTTTATTTTGGGATCTATTCTGTTTGAGGTTCAATTTGCTTCTTGTATACTTATTTTCTCATCTTTTGTGATGTTAGGGAAGTTTTCTTCCAATAATTCTCTGACAATTTTCTTGGTGTTTTTTATTGCCTCTTACTGTTCTGAAATTCTAATCACCTAAAACTTCTTCCTTTTGATAGTGCCCCACATAACTCTTAGACTTTCTTCAGATTTTTTCATTATTTTTTCTGATTGTTCTCCTTGTTGTTGTTAGGTGCCATCAAGTCAGCTTTAGCTGTACTGGGGATGGGGGCAAGGATTTCATGGTACCTGGTTTCACACTGAAGATGTCACTAGGTTTGAAGGATGCAATTAAGACCTTGCATTTCTTCATCCATCTGTATGTTAACTCATAACCTGGTGCTGGACAGTTGATTCCAACTTGCAGGGACTCTATTATTGGCCTCTTAAAGACAGAACCTATTGTGGCGCTGTAGGATAAGTACTGAACCACAAGGTCAGTTTGAACTACAAGGTCGGCAGTTCAAACTCACCAGGCACTCCTCAGAAACCCTATTCATGGTCACTATGAGTTGGAACTAACTTGACGGCACTAAAAAACAACAAAAATAGGCATATTAAGAAATAGATGGCATACTAGAGGAGTTTTCTTTGCATGAAACACTTTCTGATTGAAGCTCCACTAGTCTTTGGAGTCGTGCTATGGTGCTATAGTATAAGCACTGGGCTGCTAACTATAAGGTTGGCAGTTCAAACCCACCAGCCACTCTTCAGAAACCCTGTACAGGGTTTCTATGAGTTGGAACCAAATTGATGGCACTTAACAAAAACAATAACAACCACTAATTCTTGAACCTAACCACCAAATTCAAATATAGTTTAACCAAAAGATTATGCATCATCCCTGGTTCTGGGACCATGACATGATACCTCTGATGTCCACTATCAAAAGCTGACACTAAGAAATATGATAATTATAATACGCCCAGGGAGAAAGCATCCACTAAGTGATTGGTTTACTTTCTGAACACCTGAAGACTTACATTCAGACCTATATTCAGACCTCCCCCATTTATCTAGAAACAGGTACACTGACACCTGGGAATTTTGGAGGAAGTTGTCAGTCTTAAGACAAGGTCTCTATGTTTCTTCAGTGGGGTACTATTATAAATGGGACACTTGCAAAGTGACCAAGGTATATGGTGGTAAACAGTTACTCCAGGATCTCAGATTGAACCAAGTGTTGTCCACCTTTTGCTCAAATGAGGAAAAATCATGGTAGACACAAATCCACTATCCTTTCTTCCTTAGGAACAAAACTCTTAATTCATTTGGGTTGACAGTGATTCCAAGTAAAAGGCTATATTTCGACAGTCTCTTGAACCTTCTATGGATAAATGACTTCACTATTATCAATAGCATGAAAGGAGGAATTGTTGAATGGGACTTCCCTGGTAACTCCTCTAGCAAGTAGCTGGGGGAGCCATTTTTATTCTCTTTAGCAACCCCTGTCCTACCTTTCTTCTATTTATTAACTGGGATTTGGATAAGATACCTATAGCACTGTTGCCATCTTTGACTATGACACAAATATTAGGATGAAAGCCAATATCTTGAGTATGGCAGTCAGTATTAAGGATGGTGGTACTAAAACAACAATAGCAACAATAACAAATATATAGAACATATCTACATCCATTGCAACTGTGTAGTCACCATATCAGTTGCTTTCCTTGTACACAAGAAAGATGTAAAATTTTGTCTTACTTAGCCAACTGTTCATTGAGCTTTCTGCTTTATGTAGCTAACGCTAATCCTAACACATTACATATTATGCCTCCTCACACACTACACATTTTGTATGTCTGAGGTCATTACAATAAAGACAGAGACAGTTAAATATAAAAATAAAAGAACAGATGACAATCAAATGTATGTCTTGGCCTTGGAAAGAAGAATTTCATTGCTATCTCCAAAAGAGATGTGGCTGTTGCTATTGTCACAGCAAGAGAAGATAAACCTCAAGGATTCTGTGGACTGTGTGAAACATTATAGTAATAATAGTAGTCAAGAATAAGAAAAGGATAACCGCTGGAAAAGAACATCGTGGTTGGTAAAGTGGAAGTGTAGTTGTAAACCTAGGAGAACCCCAATGGGATTGATTAACATAACAGCTGAAACACTGGAATGAAACCTACCAGTGATCTTAAACATGCAGCATGTTTTGAGCAATATGTTCTTTCTGCCATACATAAACTTGTCATTAATCACAGACAAGTTGAAGGCAACTAATAAAGGCAACAACTATCAATTTAATGAGCTAGGATTGTTCTTGACAAGAATTTGGCAAGCAAAATTTGTTTGTTTCTGTTCTAAAATACTTAGATCATTTTTTCCTTTGGAATCCAAGTAATTGTTCATGCATAATCGTAACACATCTTAAATGCCTATTTACTACACATAATCAATTTACATGTACCTCTCAATTTTTTCATATTTCCAGGAACTCATTCATAATATAAATGGCATATTCCTCCAGTGTTAATTTATATATATATACACATATATAGTTGTTGCTGAGTTGGTTCTGACCCATAGTAACCCTGTATAGAATTTCTGAGGAGCAGCTGGTAAGCTTGAACCACCAACCTTGTAGTTCAAAGCAACTTTGCTGTCCAGCACATTAACCCACAGCACCACACCAGAACTCACCTTAAACACACACACACA
>NW_006408602.1:11638205-11648488 GCF_000296735.1 Chrysochloris asiatica | reverse complement strand
AGAGAGAGAGAGAGAGAGCGAGCAAGCGCTCTGGTAGCGTAGTGGTTACGAATCAGGCTGTGAACCTCAAGGTAAGCAGTTCAAAACTATCAGCGGTTCCGCAGAAGAAAGACGAGGTGTTCTGCTCCCGTAAAGATTTACAGCCTTGGAAACCCTGTGCAGGGTCACTATGAGTCGGAACCGACTCCATGGTACTTAACAACAACAACAATATATATATATATATATATAATTTATTTTGTATTTTCTACCTATCTGCAAGGGGGAACACTGCAGTATGATTCTACTTATATAAAGTGCAAAATCAAGATAACTGTACTTGGAGGGCATTATTCATATACAGTATAAGGATCCTTGATGGTACTGTGGGCTAGGTGTTGGGCTGCAAACTGACAACGATTGAAACCGACCAGCCATGCCTCAGGAAGAACACAGAAGCTATGTGGACAAAGATGTCTGCTCCTAACAAGATTTAGTTTGAGAAACCCTGTGGAGTAGTTCTGCTGTCCTACATCATCTCTGAACTGGAATTGACCTGATGGTTAGGGTTATACATATTTAACTATGCCTTTTTAAAAAGCAAGGGAATGAGTAATAGAAAATTTAGCATAATAATTATTTCAATTTAGAAGAGGAGATGCTAAAGATATACAACTTTTCTATTAAACTCTATAATTGGTATGTTGTTGTTAAGTGCCATGGAACTGTTTCTGACTCATTGCAACCCTGTATAGGGTTTCCTAGGAGCAACTGGTGGGTTTGAACAGTAGGCCTTGCTATGAACAGTTTAGTGATTCCTAAAGCGCCACTCCAGGATTCCACGTGTGTATTATACACTCATATATGCGTATTTCACAATTAAAATTTGTTTACAAAGATCCAGTGAGATTTTTGAGAGTCCCTACAATACTGTTCATATTGGTAAGTTCCAGCCTGTTGAGTCTGAATTTCCTGGTAACAATGTAACCAAAACAAAATACAGAATTCTCTTGGCTTTTGAAGCTGATGTAAGATGGGAACCTTCAGCTGTAACCCCTATTTCAAAATTTCTTGCTCAGCAAACCAGACTTATTGTTCTTGTTAAACAGTTGACTAAACATGTGGTTTAATAAAATTACATTTGCAAATTACTTAAAAGTGTCAACTTTATCTGCTTATTTAGGGCTTCCATAAAAAGCCCTACTTAAAAAAAAAAAAAGGCTCCCTAAGTGATCTCTCAACCTAAAAATTATGAAAACAACCCAGTGAACTAGAGATAAACACAAGTTTTGAACTACTGTTATCAAAAAGGCCAACCCGTATAATTACTATGGGCTTCCCAGTGCAGCTTAGAAGAATTTCTAAGAGAGGGTGCACCACTTTTAGTGGGTGGAAGAAGAGAGTTCAGCGGACTCCACCCCAGCCCTTTTCTCCACTTCAAAAATGGGGCGGCGGGGTGGGAGTGGCTGTAGCCTTCCAGGATCTCGGCAGACTCGAGCCCCGCCCAGTGCCGCTTCCCCGCCCCTCGGGTCTGCCGGAACGCCCTGCGATCGCCTTCTGGGAGGTGGGACTGGTTGGGTTCGTCCGGGGACTCATAGTTTGTGCTCTACTCCCTGCCTCAGCGGCTGTGCCGGCCTAGCCCTTGCTGGTGGCCAGGAATCACAAACCCTGGTGAGTACCTGGAGGATTCAGAACTCCGCTGACGCTGTTGCTGAAGGAGCAGGGCCCACCCCGAGCGCCTGCGCGCCCGGCCCGCCAGCCAATCTGCTCGTCGTTCTGCTGCCGCCCTTTGACCCCTAGCCCCCCGGGCTGCGGGCGGGAGGCACTGAACTGCTTGCGGAAGAACCTCTACTGCGTTTCCGTGCGCCTGTTAGCTCCTGGTTTTGTCTGGGTTGATTTTATTACCCTGCATTTTCCTACACGTCTGTCTGGTCTCCGAGCTAGTCGTTGGAGCGGAACTTCTTGCTGCTTCGGTTTTCCCTTCTGGCCTCAGCGGTTACGAAATGTCGGCGCCGACTTTAAACGCCGCATCTATTTGCTTTTGTGTTTGGTTGAAGCCAGCGGGGGAGTTGAAGCACCGAGGCCTACCGGGCTGGGCCAGCGCCTTTGGGCGTCGGGAGAGGAGAGCAGGCACGGCGAGGCCACCTCAGGAACCATTTTCCCACTCATTGTCATCATGCTTAGACCATTCCTGACTGCTGCCCTTTGCTAAGTCTCAGGATGCAACTACGCTGGGCTAGCACCTAGTTCCCTTTTCAAAAGGAGCAAACCGAAATACACTTGTAACTGATGGTTTGTTTTCACTTTATTGTTGTATGACCCTATGGATTAGAGCTAAGGAAAGATAATGTTTATTTCAGCTAACGGCAAACAAGCAAGCTAGTTTTAAGTAATTGAAATAAGTATCAAAGCAAGTCTAGATATTGGTGACATTAAGTCACTTTATTGTTTACAAGTTATTTTCAGACTCTTAATTGCCCTGTAGGATAAGCACTGCGCAGCTAACCACAGATCAGCTGTTCAGACTCACCTGCTGCTCTTGAGATACAGGATCTCTATGAACACAGCGCTTAACAACAAAGTTTAAATTAGTACTAGACCCTCTGCTGTTATTCAAGAGATAGTGACTGTATGATAAAAAACAACAACAACAACAACCAAATATCCTGTACTCAGATTAAATTTGAGCTATATTTTATGGAGAAACAACGTTTAATAAGTGTGACGTTGTGGGTTAATGCGCCAGACTACAAAGCTCTTTGAACTGCAAGGTTCGCGGTTCAAGCTCACCAGCTGTTCTCAGAAACCCTATACAGGGCCATTATGGGTTGGAATCGGCTCCACGGCACTTAACATCAACAACAAATATATAACCTTAAGTGAAACCACGGCCACATGACAAAGTTAAAAGGATGTATTCTCCAAACATGTATAAGAAGGAAGAGTAGCAAGGAGAACAAAAGTTTGAGCTTCATAGCTGCACTTGCTCTGCTTCTTGCTACCCGTTTAACCTTGAACATGTTACTTAACCATTAGCCATTTTCTAGGATAGAAAAAAATATCAACTGCTCTATACCACGTTTCTTCATCTGTAAAATGGTGTCATGACAGGTTGGTTTGAAGATTAAAACTCTAGAAAAGTTCCTGGCTCAGAATTCATATTACCCCTTGATATCATGATTTTTATCAGTTATAAAGAAGGAACCCAGGTAGAGGAGTGGGTTACACATTGGGTTGTTAATGCTAAGGTCAACAGTTCAAATCCACCATCCACTCTTTTGGAGAAAGATGAGTCTTTTTCTGCTGGTAAAGATTTACAGCCTTGGAAACAATTTGCAGTATCACTGTGAGTCAGAGTCAACTTGACAACACATGGCAACACAGCTATAAAGTCATGTACCAGATAATTTCTGTTCATGTAGTATCCAAGGACATAAGAGTCTGTGATCCAAACCCCCATAAAGCCTATCGTGTTAAAAATTGAAGCCACTTATAATGGTTCATAATAACAAGAGCTACTTTGTGACACACTAGACTTTATTATTTGTACACGTTGTCAGCTTTATGTGCTTTATACACAATGTTAATCCTTTCCTTTTGAATATTTCTGGGGTTTTTAAAAGTTTTTATTTTGTGAATTGAATGAAGCTTTATAGAACAGATCATCAGTTTTACATTAATTAATCATATACTTCGCTTCATTTACAATGACTGCAATTTCCTTCACATACCAATAGTTAAGAGTATTTATGTCTGTTCTCTTTAACAATTGCATTCCTCCCTTTGTCTCCTGCTCCCTTGTCTTTGCTTTACTAACCTCCCTCTTGGTGTATATTGCCTGCCTTGCAACCCATGTTAACATGTGCCTACTCTCAAGCTTGTTAATAATTTTCCCTCCTCCTTCTCCCATATTACCATCATAGATTCTTTTATCAAGAAAATTTTATCTTAATTTTTTACATTTGTTTCATACAATATTTTTCTTTTTGTTATTGAATAATTTCACTCGGCATAATGTCCTCCAGGTTCAACCATGTTGTGAGGTATTTCACAGATTCATCATTATCCTTCAACGTTTGGTAGCATTCTGTTGTGTGTATGTATCAAAGTTTGTTTAACCTTCTTCTGTGGATGGGCATTTAGGCTACCTCAATCTTTCTGCCGTTTATATGAAGGTATCTAAATATCATTCATTTGAATTCTTTTTCAGTTAGTTCCATTACTTTCTTTTCCTCGGAAACCTTTTCTGGCTCTACATCAATTTTCTGGAGCTATTACCTCTTGTTTGTTTGCCTGAGCTAATTGTCAGTTGCCTCCAGGGCATTGTGGGGTTGTCATATTTGTATTTAATGGATGATTGTATGTTGATGTGTTTTTAGGTTCTTGCTAACTGTCTCCTGTGGCTGTAGTTAGAGAATGGAAGCATGTACACCATTCTCATTTGCTGCTCATGCACCTCACTTTAGCGTGGATTTGATTGTGTTGGCTGATATCTATCATTGATCAGGTAGTAGAAGAGATGGTATTGACTGTTGTTCAGTGGGTGGAGCTGCACAGGGTACAGTTGTGGCTGAGTGGTATCCTGGTATGAGCAAGGTTGCTGGTGGAAAAGAGACACCCCGCCCCCCCCCACACACACACTCAAGAAAACAAAACAGAATAGACAAAGAACCAGCCATAAACATTGAAAATAGTAAAGAGAAAAAAAGAAAAACAGGCAGCAACCAGAAAAAAAGAATTCAATAATTATAACAACAAAAAAGAAACCAGGAATTAGAGCTATAGGAAAGAAAAGTAAGAGAGAAAATAAAAGGAAAAAGTTAACAATAAAAATAACTTAAAAGAGAAATGATATGGGGAAATGAGCAATAAGAGAAAAATAAGGGAGAAAATAAAAGGAAGGAATTTTTAAAAACCTAGAAAAACCAGAGAGAGGAATGATCAAAAGATCAAGAAGGTAGAGAATTGTAAAGAGAAGTCAAAAGGGGGAATAAAAGAAGAGGGGAAATAAGAAACAAGAAAAATAAAAGCAGAGATAGGCTAGAATTCCAGGGAATAGAAAGAAAAGAAGAAGGAAGAGAAACAATAAACAAAAATAATAAAACAACAGGACAAACCAAACAACAACAGCAAAAAACAAACAATGCAGTTGGACCCAGAGAGGAGAAAACTGGTAACTCCTGTAACCTAAGGAGCTCATGAGGTGAGCGTGGGAGGGATGTAACAGCATGTTCCTGGCCCTAAGTGGAGTTCCTGTTGACCTCCATGTTATCTTTTCAGTGTGCTCAAACCGAAACTAGTTCATGGAGGCCCTTGGTGGAGCTGCTTTCAGTGCCTGTTAGCACCACAGGGCAGCTGGGGGTTGGGTGACTTGGTAAATTCTAATCTGGTAGTTCTGTGGGTTTTTAGGTCTGGAGCCAAACCTGCTTGAATCTAGGCACCTTGTCTCATACGGGCTTGGCTAGTCCCAACCAACCATGTGGCTCCAAACTCTCACGAGAACAGGATCTGTACTGAGGATAGATAAAAGTGGCTGCTGGCCACACCACTAGTTTGCAGGAGAGCATGGAGAAAGAGAAAACATCACACTTTTTCCATTTGGTGTGTGACTCTTCTCTGCCAGGCCTCCCTCTATTGCCAAAGCTGCTCACAAGGTCACACCATATCTGGCTAAACATTCACCAGTCTGTCTCCTCATACTGTCCCTGCTCAGCTTCTTCTCCTAGCAAATCTCAATCCATTTGCCTAACCTTTCCTTTGAAGTTTAGGGTGCCAGAGTTTTTGTCTGTGTCTGTTTCATTTATTCTCTCATATCTTTGTAGCGTAGTGGTTACGAATTGGGCTGCGAACCTTTAAGTTCAGCGGTTAGAAACTATCAGCCACTCCGCGGGAGAAAGATGAGGCTTTCTACTCCCGTAAAGATTTACACCCTCGGAAACCCTGTACAGGGTCGCTATGGGTCGGAACCAACTCGATGGCACTTCACACAACATCTTTGTTGTAGAGGGTCTGACTTAGTCCACTGTCTTGCCAGAAGTCTTAAAATATTTCATCTTGTACTAAGCAGTTTATAGATAGTTAATAGAGGCTACTTCTCCTAAATATAATTAATTGCTTTAGAAAAAAACAGTTTTAATATTTTTCTCTGTGCACTATAGTATAAGCACTGGACCGCAAGGTCAGTTTGAAACACCAGTTCAAACTCACCAGCTGTTCCTTGGAAATCCTATACTCCGTGGCTGTGTGTTGAAAACAAATCCATGCACTTAACAACAATAGTATTCTTTTAATAATATTTTAAGATGAAGCTGTATTTGGGTTATTTGTTTTAAAAAAATGAAGTTATGCACCTGGAGCTTGAGTTTTCAGAGAACCCATTTTCTTCAAAATTCTAGCTAATGTATGTTGACATTCTTTTTTGGATAAGACTAACCACAAAGTAATTTAAGAGAAACAAAAAATACAATTTATTCATTCAAAAGATTGATCTAGGATTCACCAATTGTTAGGAAAGAGGAATTAGTAGTACCTTTAGTTTCCCTGCAGAAATTTTTAATCTAATAAAGGTATTGACTCTTAGAAGACTGAAGTAGTAGTGCCATCAAAGAAATAGAAAGCAATTTTAATGTATAATATTTCAGCTTTCAAGTAATAGAAGGATGAGATTATTTCTAGCAGAATGTCTGTTAGCTAAAAGCTACTAGTATTTAAGATAAAACTGGCTTGGGGAAGGAAGTCCCTGATACAGAAACGGATATTGCAGGTTCCAGGTGTGCTTTCTAGTATAGTTATATTTATCTACGGTGGTTTTATACAGAGTAAGGTTAGGAACAGGCAATGCAAAAATAAAAGCATCAGAAGTCTATGTACTATAATAAGGCTTATCTAAAAGATGAAACTTTTTTTTTTTTTTTTTAGAAAGTTTTATTGTGAACTACATCCAACAACAAAAGACACAGAGTTACCTCACTACCCACCATTTTTTTGGTTGACTACTTTTTCCTAACCATTTCTATGTGTCCTGTAACTTTTTTTTTTTTTTTTTAGTAAGTAAGAGCAAATATTAAAAAAAAATAATAGTTGGTATCTCACACTGCTTATGGATCTCTTTTTAAGTAGGTAAAACCAAAAGAAAACCTACTGCCATTAAGTCAATTCCAACTCATAGCAACCCTGTATAGGGTTTCCAAGAGGCCGTAAATCTTTATGGGAGCAGAAAGTGTAGTCTTTCTCCCGAGGATCAGCTGGTGGATTAGAACTGCCAGCCATGCAGATAGCAGTCTACAGCACCTAGATATAGCTAATATTTTTCTTAATTGATCTCACTTGACCTCCAATTAAAAAACTAGCATTTCAAGTTATAAAAAGCATAAAACACAAAAATAAAAACTAGAGAGATACATATAATCTCTAAATAATATATCCTCTCCTTTAAGAGGCTAGTTTCTTAATAGTCAGGCAAAAGGTGAAATAGTCAAGTTTCCATAAATGAACATTTTCTGTTTTGTGTTCTTGTTCAGATCTGGGAAATGAATCCAACAAATGTAAATAAGTTTCAGAACTATTTTCTATACTTTTTTTTTCCCATTTATTCTTAAGTCTAATTAATGAAAATAGTGCTCTTTCGGATTTCCTGTCACAGAACAATTTTGTCAGAAGGCAAAATATGTACTGTGATCTTTTTTAGGAAGAGTTTAAATGATTTGCCTGGGATCATATATGTAGGTCAACAAGGCTGATTTGAACTTGGATCATCAGGTCTAAAATCAGCATTCTTTCTATTAGATGACCTGTTTCTTTCACACATTTCACAACATTTCAAAAATCAGTGCCTTGGAATATTTCTCCCATTCTTTGTGATTCATCAGAATTTAATGCTATTGATGATTTCCTTATAAACACTTACCCCTAAATAGCTCATCTTCCTTATAAAGAAATATCTGATTTTAGAAAACAGAGTAAAAAAAGTATCATTGTGTTTTATTACCTAAAGGTGACCATTATACATTTTTGTGTATATTTATTTCCCGTGTGTGTCTTACATATAATTGTTGTTGTTATGTGCTGTGGAGTCGGTTCTGACTGATAGTGACTCTGTACAGGGTTTCTGAGGCTGTAAATCTTTATGGGAGCAGAAAGCCTCATCTTTCTCCTGCGGAACAGCTGGTAGTTTCGAACTGCTGACCTTGTGGTTCGCAGCCCGATTCGTAACCACTACGCTACCAGAGCTCCTTTAGGATCATATTATAGTCACAGAAATATGTCTGCTTTCATGGCTTGCTAAAATTCATAATTTCTTCTTTAATCAAAAGGGAGAATTTATTTTTATCTCAATGAGTTGGAAATTATAAGACAATGAATTATAGAGGCAGGACAGAATAAATTTATTGTTGTTTCATTCTATCCAGTACAACAAGGCTGTAATATTCTTCATGTAGCTCATCAATTTTACTACTTGGAGCTTTGTAATACAGGTTGTTGTTATTATTAAGTGCCATGGAGTTGGTTCCGACTCATAGTGACCCTGTACAGGGTTTCCGAGGCTGTGAATCTTTACGGGAGCAGAGAGCCTCATCTTTCTCCCGCATAACAGCTGGTAGTTTTGAACTGCTGACCTTCCAGTTCACAGCCTGATTCGTAACCACTACGCTACCAGAGACAGGTAGTTTATGTTAATTGCTCATATCCTTCAATTTGCTAGTGGGGTTCATCTTTTCCTTTTCATATTCCATTTTGAAATAATTTTAGATTTCCAGAAAAGTTTTAACAGCTGCTTTAAGAGAAATAAAGGATGAGCAGAAACCTTTAAAAATCCAAATGAAATTTAAAGAGTGAAAAGGATTAAAGAAAAAAAATGCAGTCCTAAGAAATGAGCAAAGAGTCAATAAAAGTAATAGGAGTTCATTCCTTCAGAGAAAAAGTTGTAAAATAAAACAAATGTTAACATAACTATACTAGAAAATGTTGGGTATCCCAACCAATGAAATAAAAATTTGTTCCTCAGAAAGTAATAAGGATTCTACTCTTGCGTATGTTAAAATTAATATATTTGCTTTGGTGGTGGTAGTGGTTATGTGCTATGAAGTCAGTTCCGAGTCATAGCAACCCTACATAGGGTTTCTAAGGCTGACAATTTTTATGGGAGCAGAAAGCACCATCTTTCTCCCACTGAATGGCTGGTAGTTTTGAATTGT
The DNA here is from genome assembly GCF_000296735.1 of Chrysochloris asiatica. NCBI lineage: Eukaryota > Metazoa > Chordata > Mammalia > Afrosoricida > Chrysochloridae > Chrysochloris > Chrysochloris asiatica. The sequence goes on along the minus strand of NW_006408602.1, from coordinate 11,639,315 downwards.
TGACCTTGAGGTTATCAGCCCAACTCGTACTCTATGGTAGAAAGATGAGGCAGTCCGCTTCTGTAAATAAACCCTCATAAACCCTAGGAAGCAGTTCTACTCTGCCCTGTAGTGTTCCTGTGAGGCGGAATGGACTCAGTGACAGTGGGTTTTAGTTTATGTCTAGTTTTATTGATTGGTTATAAAACATATTTTGGTGATTCCAACCCTGTGCTTGTTGTAGTTCAGTGTATCATGTAATAATACTACCAAAATATAATACAAACCAAGAAATCAAACCTATTTGCAGCTAGTCAATTGCAACTCATAGTTGTTGTTTTTAAGTGTCATTGAGTTGTTTTCAGTCCATAGAGACTCTGTATAGGGTTTCCAAGGACAACTGGTGAGCTTAAACTGCTTACCTTGCCGTTAAAATCGGCATTGTGGTTAAAACCGACGTTGCTGTCCAGCACGTTAACCCACAGTGCCACACCAGGACTGAATTCCAATTCATAGTAACCCTATATAGGGTTTCTAAGACTGTAAACATTCCCACTGAAAGCCTCATCTTTCTCCCTTGGAGCAGTTGGTGAGCTTGAACCACCGGCCTGGTGATTAGCAGTCCAATGATTATCCTATAAAAAGAACCACCAGGATTCTTTATGGCAGGAATGAGTCCCATATTAGAGTCTTGGAACAACAAAAAACATTACCATAAATCTCATTTATGACAGACTATTTAATCTGAAACATTCTCTTCAAGTCAGGAATTAACATAATTATGGTAAATAGTGAAGTGCGCTCAACCTTGGAACAACAAGGCTCTGTGAAACAGGGATCAAGGCGTAATCTGAAGAAGGGAAATGATGTTAAGATGCTTGACTGTCTAATGAATATTGGTTTCCCTTGCCCCGCCCAACGAGACCTCCTCCCCAACTTGACGGGGAGGATTGATAGTATCAGGAGAAAACATCTTGATTGTATCTTGATTGTATCAGGATTGACATCGAAATTTACAGTGACAGTATCAACATAACACCAAACAGCCACCACTCATCTGTCTGTTGTGGTGTGTTGTTGGCTTGAGTTGCTGTGATTCTGAGGGCTATGCCACCAGTATTTTAAATAACC
>NW_006408602.1:11629400-11634010 GCF_000296735.1 Chrysochloris asiatica | reverse complement strand
ACACAAAAACACCCAAATTTGCTGATAGTATCCATTTGACCTAGCCTCAATGACTTGATAATCAGAATTTGACTACAGGAAGATTTAAAAGAAAACAAACAATTTTTTGATACAGGAAACGAGAGTAAATTGCTACAATATGAAAAATTTGACCTATACTGACTCAACGGCACTTAACAACAACAACAACATACTTATGGATGTAGTAGCACAAAATATGAACAGAGAGGGAAGCAGTCTTCACATCAACTATCAATCTTATCACCTCTCTATACAGGGTAGATATGGACAGGCAACTTAGACGTTGACTGCCTCAAATTGGGGAGGGGGAGCATAAAGGCACAAAGTGACTGGCTTACAAATTTTCAGGAGGTATTTTAGTTTAGGGGTGTGCAGAGAAAGGTAGTGTCCCCACTGAATAGTTTTCATCTTGTCTAAACGGGTCTGGTGAAAAGAGATAGGGATAAGATTCTGTGATTCAATAGTGAGTACTTGTTATCATGACTGATTACAATGGTCACAACTGTAAATCTAGAAGTTTTGTAACAAAAACAGGGAAGTAGTTAACCTTACAGTCCAGAAACAAAGGACCCAAGGACCGTCAACGGAGAAGAGCACAAGCAGAATGAAGGACCCTTTCCACAGAATCAGGGACACCAGAGATGGAGGCAGAGAAGAGGACATGGAGAGAGGGAGCAGCTGGGGAGTCTGAACTCATGGAAAGAGAGGGACTGAGTCCTGGCTGCCAGGAAGCAGGCTTGCAGAATGTGTGCTTTGGTTGTTTAAATCATTATATATTACGGAGTGGTTTTGTATACACTCCCCCCCCCCTTCCACTTCACCCCCCCAAAAAAAAACAAAACAAAACAAAAAAACAACAGAGGGAATGGAAGCAAACATTGTTGAATGATGATGCATGGAGATTGTAATCATTGCAATTAAGCGATGTTGTAAAGCTGATGTTCTCCTATGTAAATAATCACTCAGTTCACAATAAAAACTTTTAAAACAACAACAACAAAAAGCTGCAGGAAGGACCCCAACAAGGGACAGCAGAGAAATCAAGCAAAAGGATTAGTCCCTCTACATCCACCGTAGGCCAGTTACTCAGCATATTCAAGTGCTGGGGAACCACTTACTGTTGTTGCTGTTTTTCAATTTGTTACTACAAACAATGTTGCAATGCATAAGTTATCATTATAAAGATGTTGTTAATAAAAGACAAATACTGAAAACTTAGAAAAAGTTTTTTAAATTAACATCAGAACCAATTTATGATGGAATCAGGAAAATGGAATTCCATTGTAAGTCAGGAACTACTGGAAGTTATTTCATTGCTTCTTTTACATATTAGGGTTCTGTAAGTGTTTGGTTAAAAAGAAAACTTCCTTCAAAGTTAGCTACAAATACACTTAAAAATCTCTGAACTGAAAGATCTGTAATATCCTTTCCTTGTCTGAATGCTCCACAATTTTATGATTCTTTTAGCCATTAACTCTGCCTTGAGATCACAGATTTCTCACATTCTGCTCACTATTCTTATGATGTCTACCCTTTCATTATGTTGGTTTTGGAAAAATACCAAACAGAAGCAGTTATGTGACATGGCATCAACTGCCCCTAAGAGAGAATCAACCATAGTTTCAAAAGTATTCACATGTGAAAGTACCGACAGCAAAAAAATACAGGTTAAAAAAAAAAAAAAAATTAACATAGTTATTAAAACAAAATTTCCAAACCCATCTACCTTTGTTGTTTAAAGTTCATTTCTGTGGCTTTTTATATGAGTTGCTGTTAAGTGCCATCAAGTTAGTTCAGACTTATAGTGACCTTGTTGTATAGGGTTTCCGAGGATCAGATGCTGAATTTGAATTGCCGACCTTGCAGTTCAAACAACTTGTGGTCCAGTGCTTATCCCACAGTTCCACAATATTTAGGTACACTTAATTATAACGTATGCAAGGTTAATTATATATATACACATGTAGCAATGTACATATATCCATACCGTTTATGTGTATGTGTAAATAAAATTTTCTATGGTCAATATGAAATTAAGATTGGTTAAGGATGCTCTTGTGGGGAAAACATAAAGAAAGGTGAGGGAATAAAAAATGCATAATTCAAGCAGTTGCCCTTAAGTGAGCAGTAAGACCAGGATTGGTGATTGAAAGGGGTCACAAAAGGTGATAAAGAGCTTTTACACTGATCATTTTGTTTATGTAGCTTAGGAGATGGATACTTAGATGTTTACTTTATAATTATACTTTTGACTGAATACTAGGTGTTGTATGTTATTAAGATGTGATACATTTCATAATTAAACAAGGTTGCTTTTGAAAAGAACCTCTGATTCTAGCTCAAAATGAAATAGTTTTAATGATATTAATGTTTGTTGCATGCACACATGATTGAAGCAGCAGTTTGTAGAAGGTGTATTAGAATTACCTTTCAGACTGCTTGCTGTACTTGTTTGCCTTTTTCAATCAGTGTTATCATTATTTTAACTTTAGTTCTCTAGAATATCAGCATGATGTATTGTTGAAAAGTCACTTTATAAATAAAGCGATTTATTTATAAATCATTGCCAATTTTCTATCAAATAAATTTCTAATAAGAAATTTGTATATAAAAGATGAATATTTTATTCATCTGTGCTTATGTCTATATGTAAATATTCCTATACATACATATAAAGTCCTGGTGTGGATAATGCGCTGGACCACAAGGTCCACTTGAGCCAAAAGGTCAGTGCTTCAAACCTACCAACTGCTCCTCGAAAACCCTATACAGAGTTGCTATGAGTCGGAACCGACTTGATGGTACTTAACAACAACATGCATACATATGTGGACATATATATGTTCCTGGTGTGACACTGTGGGTTAATGCGTTGGACTGCAAGGTTGGTTTGATCCACAAGGTTGGTGGTTCAGGCTCACCAGTCACTCCTTGGAAATACAGGGTCCCTATGGGTAGGAACTGACTTGGCAATACTGCACAACAACATTTATATAGCAATATCAGCATTAAAGCACACGTATAACATCATTTCAGAAGATACAAGTTATTATTTATAACCTTTGCTAAGTAAGACATTGTAAAGATACAAAGTAATAAAGTTTAAAAATACTGGAACCATCAAATTTATGATCATTTTCTCCTGCTTTCACTGCTTTTTCATTTTGTCTGATTCTATTTTAGTTGAAAATGTTATTTTAAATATGTAAATACTGTCTTCTTATGAAATTGATACTTCTGTAAAAAAATAAAATGAAAAATCCACTTTGTTGAAAATTCATTTTGTGTCTTGGCTTTTAATGTACTCACAAGTATTTTCTTCTATTAACTGTGATTTTAATTTTATACCTTATAAAATGTTAGTTGAAAGATGAGGCTGTTTACTCCCATAAAGAGTTAGTGGTTTTGGAAACCCAAAGGAACAGTTCTGCCCTGTCTTACCGTATCCCTTTGTGTCGGAATCTGTCATTTCAGTGCGTTGTATGTAGAGGAATATTCCTTTACTATATTGAATATGCACAAAATGTGGTCACATAGTGAAAGTTAATTATATTTAGCTTTCTTAAAATTTCTAGAATGTTTATCTGACTGAATATAATTGTCATGCAAACAAAGGTTATATTTCTAAATCAATAGTGTCATAAATTCTAGCCAGATTTAGATTCCTTTGTAGATATCAAAATTTGATGATATAATTTAGATTGTAATGCATGTATCAATTTTTCAATAATAATGAGTTTTATAGATTTAAGTTTTCATTTTGACTGTATTAGAAAATATTATTCATACCACTTACTATTTTTTTTTCCCCCCCAATAAATTACAGCAAAACATCTATTTTGGAGTTTAAAGTATGTCATCATGGCAAAGTTTCGGAGAAGGACTTGCATCATTTTGTCTCTTTTCATTCTATTTATTTTCTCACTGATGATTGGTTTAAAAACTTTGAGACCAAATACAGCTACATTTGGAGATCCATTTGGACTTGACATTCTTCCAGACTTTCGACAACAAACTATTCACTTGGAGAAAAAATCTGATTCCAAAAAGAGTGACAATATCAACCATGAAACAAATTCCAAGAATTTAAAAAGTGTAGAGATTACTATGAAACCTTCCAAATCCTCTGAACTTAACCTAGAAGAACTGCCACCTCTAAATTATTATTTACATGTATTTTATTACAGTTGGTATGGAAATCCACAATTTGATGGTAAATATATACATTGGAACCATCCATTGTTGGAGCATTGGGACCCACGGATAGCCAAAAACTATCCACAAGGGAGACATAATCCACCAGATGATATTGGTTCCAGCTTTTACCCTGAATTGGGAAGTTATAGCTCTCGAGATCCTTCTGTCATAGAAACCCACATGAGACAAATGTGCTCAGCTTCCATTGGTGATTATTTGTGTGTGTATGTATGTGTATGTAGTTAAGGATATTTGTATAAACATGATTTTTTGTGGAACATTTAATGGCTAATTGTTGTTGTGTGAAGTGCCATGGAGTTAATTCCAACCCATAGTGACCCTGTATAGGGTTTCCGAGGAGCAGCTGGTGAGCTTGAACCATTGACCTTGCA
>NW_006408602.1:11592263-11628670 GCF_000296735.1 Chrysochloris asiatica | reverse complement strand
GCCTGACCCAAGCCATGTTATTTTCAATAACCTCATATGCATGTGAAAGCTGGACAGTGAATAAGGAAGACTGTAGAAGAATTGATGCTTTTGGGTTATGGTTTTGGAGGAGAATATTGAAAGTGCCACGGGCTGCCAAAGAACCAATAGATCTGTGTTGGAAGAAGTGCAACCAGAGTGCTCCTTGGAAGCCAAGATGACCAAACTTAGTCTCTCATACATTGTACATATTGTCAGTAGGGACCAGTCGCTGGAGAATGGATATCATGTTTTGTAACGTGGAGGATGAGAGAAAAAAAGGAAGACCCCCAATGAGATGGATTGGCCAAGTGGCAGCATCAATGGACTCGAGCATGGTAACAGTAGTAAGGTTGGCCTAGGATCGGATAGTGTGTAGTTCTGCTGTGCATAAGGTTACTATGAGTCGGTGCCAACTTAATGGCACCTAACAGCAAAAACAGTCAAGAAAATAAACATTCCCATACCTCAATATATTTATTGTGTGTACCCGCCACTCCTGGTGTGGCACTGTGGGCTAATCCATCAGACTGCAAAGTCGTTTGAACTGCAAAGTCTGTGGTTTAAGCTCACCAGTTGCTCCTTGGAAACCCTATGCAAGGGTCGCTATGGGTCGGAATCTACTCAATGGATTTAACAACAACAACAACCCTCCACTCCAGGAAACAGTTCTGACTTCTGTCACTATAGATTAGTTATACATGCTCTACTGCATTATGAAAATGGATTTTTTCCTGTGTGTTTGTGTGTCTTTGGTGTCTTTTGTTCTGTATAATATTTTGAGAGTATATCACTTTATTTGGTTTTTGGTACAAAAAGGGTGAATAGTATCCCATTTTATAATTATAGCAGATTTGTTTGTAAGTTAACTTACTAATTGAAATTGAGTATTAGTTGCAAATATAATTTGGTCTTACTATTTTTTTAGGCTAGTTTGACAACTTCTTGTTTTTTAATTTCTCTATTTTGTTTATATTTGATGTAATAATGATATGGTGATTTAAAATATTTTATTTTGCTGCTTGTTTTCTCCTTGTCCTATCTATTCTTTGTTCTGTTTCCTCTTACCCTGCCTTCACTTTTATTAAATATGTTTAGTATTTTATTTTACATTCTTTTCTGGATGATTAGATATATTGAACTTTTTTGTTTAGTGATTGCTCTAGTGTTTAAAATGTGCACCTTTAGGTGATCATATTGTTGTCATTAAGTGCTGTCAAGTTGCTTCTGACTCTAGCGATCCTGTACAGGGTTTCCAAGGAGCAGCTGGTGAGCTTGAACTTTCGACCTTGTGGTTCAAACTGACTTTACAATTCAGTACATTAATCCATAGCACCACACCAGGACTCCTTAATGTATCTTTAAGTAAAAGTATAATGTCTTTTATAAAATTATAATCCATAAAACTTATACAAATAAATTTTTTTTCTCCCTTTTTTCCCTTTCCCTTTCTACTATTGCTATATGTATATATACATATATATGCATATATATTGCTATAATCCATTTTGCCATTATATATGTTATAAATCTGTTATTATTTAATCATTGAATTATCATTTTAAATAATTAAAAAGAAAAATATTCTATATTTATCTGTGTTTACCATTTCCATCATTGTTCCTTTTTATATGTAGATCTATGTTTTCTTTTAGCTCAAGCAACTTCATTCAGCATATTATTTGTACGTGTCTGATAGCAACATGTTGTCTCAGATTTTGTTTACAAATATCTTTACTTCACTTTCAGTTTTGAAGATTTTTTGTGGTTTTGTTTTGTTGGGGTTTTTTTTTTTTTTTTTTTGCTTTCTTCATTTCAGTACCTTCAATGTGCTGAAATGAACTTTTGTCTTTTGTTTCTGTTAAGCAGTCAACTGTTATCCCTACTGTTTCTCTCCTTCACTCACCCTTATCTTTGTCTTTCCTCTCCTTCTTGGTACTCTAATTACACATATTTAGATAAATTTATATTGCACCACAGGTGAGCAAGATGAAAAATACCATTTGGTGCCAGAAAATCTTTAATTTGCTGATAAACCCTTTGTAAGGAGTTCTGATTTGGTGCTATAGGATCAGCACTGGATGGCAGTTCAAGCTCACTAGCTGCCCCATGGAAACGCTATACCGGGTTACTATGAGTAGGAATCGACTCGACAGCACTTTACAACAATAACAGCTCTTTGTAAAACTTGCGTGTTTCAGTTCCCTCAGTTTCGTTAGTGTCCTTAGCAATAGGACCACAAGAATAAATTGGGTGTTCTTGCATTTTCATCTAGTTCATTCTAAAGGCACAAAGTTACCTTGAATTTATATGTATATAGACACTTCCAGCTGTTCCATGGGAGAAAGGTGAGGCTTTCTGCTCCCGTAAAGATTTATAGCCTTAGAAACCCTGTACAGGGTCGCTATGAGTTGGAACCAACTCCACGGCTCTTTCATAAACAAAACGTTGTAGAGTTCTTTTGAATATACATCAAATGTGTGCAAGATGATTATTTTTGTGGAGTAATTTTTTTTTCCAGTTATTTTTTAAAAATCCAGTTTTCTAATATGTACTGACAGTATTAGTTGGAGTCCTGGTGTGACGCTGTATGGTAAGCAACAGATGACTAACTGCTATAAAGGGCTGCTGTAATTTGGAATTGACTCGATGGCCCTTAGCAACAACAACAACATCTATATTGTGTCATAAAATAGCTTTGGTCAGTTCAGACAGAATCATCTGTGTGTGTGTATGTATCTCTGTATCCATTTTCTCATGCATTTTAAGGGGAAGACCTGTTTTAAAAAAAAATTGTATATGTTTTACAAAAATATGTATCATATTCAAGTCTTTGTTGTTATTTCAGTACTATGTCTTAATGGCTTAAAAAATATGCTTGGATGACAGAGAAAATGGTTATTATTAGAAATTTTTAGTTTTTCTTTACAAATGAGCTGTATACAGTGAAGTATTAATCTAAAGTTAGAAACATTTTTGCTTTATAATTTTATTGTGGTTAAGAAGAACAGCTTCAGTTTATATTAATTTTAGGCTTTTTAAATACCTTTAAAGACATTTTCCTACACTTATTTTTATACTACATAGTATATAGAAATATAAATGATTTCCAAACCTAAGCAGAAATACAACTATTTTTAATGTTGACATTTTCACTATTGATGCAAATATCTTACTTTTCTCGTAGATTTTCTGTTGGGAAAAATAAACAATTACTAAGTAGTAATCAAAGTGATGACATTATAATGTGTTTTAGAATACATTCTTTCTTAACCAATTAAATATTGAATTTTATTTATTATAGGTAAAGAATAAATTGACTCTCAAAATCCTGAGCATAAGATATGTTTTTAATCAATGAGCTGACATGTTAAGTCTGGCATTTCTGAAATTGAGAAAGATAGCAAGTGAAGGCTATTTAAATTGCTATATAATTGAATGTTTTGACTTCATCTTCAACATTCATCTTTTTTCTTGATACAGATATCCTTTTTTATGTCTTCTTAAATTGCTGTTGCAGTATTTGTATTACTGCACAGTACAAGTCAGTTGACTTTGTGCTTTTGAAATGAGAGGTTATTGTTGTTAAGTGCCATCAAGTCATTTCTGACTCAGCTACCCTGTGTAGAGTTTCCAAGGAGCAACTGGTAGGTTTGAACTGCCAGCCTTGCGGTTAGCAATCTAGAGCTTATTCTACAATGTGACACCAGGACTACAAATTAGTGGTACTGTGTATGTAAATCCAAATATCATAATCTCTTTTGTTTTTTAAAAAATGATGGTGAAATTAAGATGAAGTATCAATAACTCTGTTTAAACACAAATCATTAGCTATTAGAATTATCAGGGAGCAAATTGAAAACTCTTGCATGATTTTCACGTGTGTTAAGTAAATGATCACATACCATATAGTCTCATGTTTTGATAATCTGATGATTCTAAAGATACCATGGAAATGCTTTTCATGTATATTTTTTTAGTCTTGGAAAAAAAATAGTGGGGTGATTATCATAGTTGCCCGTAAGATGTCCATATATCCTAAACCTTGGAATCTATGACTATGTTACCTTACATGGCAAAAAGGAATTAAGGTCCTGGATTTGGTTTTTAATCAGCTCATCTGGTGGTGAGTAGTGGGAGGGGTTATTTTGGATTATTCAGGTGGATTGAGTCGAATCATGTATTCTTAAAGGTGAAAGAACAGGGAAAAGAAGATCAGAGAAATTTGATAAGAAAATGACTCTATTTGCCATTGGCGATTTTGAGGATAAAGAAAAGGGACCATAAACCAAAGACTTATGGTTTCTGGAATCTGGAAATGGCAAGGAAACAGTCACCATCTTCAGAAAGGCATATAGTCTAGTTTGAACCTTTGATCTTGCCTAAATAGATTCATGTCTCACTTCTTGCATACATAAATATAACATAATAGTGTGTATTGCTTTAAGTGGAGTCTTGTTATGGTCCGTTAGTATAAGCACTTGCTAAACACAAGTTCAGCAGTTCAAACCCACAAGCTGCTCCTTAGAAACCCCAATGCAGGGTTGCTATATATCGCCGGAACTCACTCAGTGGCACTTAACAATAACAACAATTAATACTCTCTTGGAGCCCTGGTATGGCACTGTAGGATAAACGCTGGAGTGCTAGCCACTACTTGGCAGTTAAAGCCCACCAGTTGCTCCTGGGAAACCCTATACAGGGTCACTAGGAGTCAGAACTGATTCAGTGGCACTTAACAACAACAAAGGTCAGAATTTTTCTTTCTGAGTCTCAAATTTTTTACAGAAAAATAACAGGAGAAATAGAAATTACTTTTAGGTTAATTGAATTTTTTAAGTTTGAATGTTAACTTTTTAACTTTTGATAATATATATATATATAAAAATTTTTTTTTTTGACAATAACTGCATTTTTATTAAATTCAAATTTATTTCCCTGTTTGTTGATTGGTGGTAGTTCCACACCATTTTAAATACTGTTATGGATGTCTGAATCTAGTTCTGTTGATTGCTTTGCCCCTGGGTAGTGTGGTGTTTTTCCTGCTTTTTCATGTGCCCTATACATTTTGTGGTTGAAAGTCTCTTGTCTGAGATGATAGAAACTATGGTAAATAGTTTTTATGCCTAGAAAATGAGAACACCTGTCTTTCAGATTTTTAGCGTGGGCATCTGATTTTTCTAGTTTTATTTGTTGAGAGCACTGTCCTAGTTCCATAGAAATAGAATTAATACATATCATATGGGCATGTGTGAGACTATTTTGGAACTCTCTGTTCTGATCTCTTAGTCTCTGTGACTTCTACAATATATAGACTTGATTTTAGCATGGGGATTTGATTCCTAGTTGGTAGAGCACAGTCAATAGAAACAGTAGAAATGGCCTCACAAGTGAGGCATACAACCAAACTTGGGGCAAGAGATATTGAGATGTTTGAGACAAAGATGACACAAATCAAAGAGCGTCCCAGACAAATACCAGTTTTACTTACTCTTTATTGCAGAAGACAGTCATAAGCAGGGAAAAGTTCAGTACCTTCATGTTGATCTCCCCGCAGCCAGATGAATGACAGAGACAGATCGTGGCCTGCATGCCCTAGTTTGTACCTGGAGAAAAGACAAACAAGGATGCCCTAACCACAAATCTCATAGGTCCTTTCACAGAGAGGGGACCCCAGGCTTTGAGCAGTTTTAAGCATGCTATGAGTAGAGCTTATTTTTTCTTGGCTAGACCCTGAGACATCTGGCCAGGCACAGTTGCAACCCACATCCTAGTTTAGATTTTGCTGTTTAATGCTAATATAATTGTTTGTTTTTTAAGTTTTTATTGAAAATTATGCGGTAGTTTACATGGGAGAGCATTAGCTTTACATTCATCCTATTGTATTTCATTTCATTGCAGTGATTACAATCCCCTCCATGCATCATCAAACAAAAACAGGGTACACCCCGTAAGCCTACTCCCAAGCTGCCAGCACACAGCCCCTCTCCCTCTCTGTGTCCAGAATTCCCAGCCGCTCCATCTCTCCATATCATCATCTCTGCCTCCATCTCTGGTGTCTCTGGTTCTGTGGGTAGGATCTCGCACGCTGCTCCTCTCTCTTGATGGTCCCAGGGCCCTCCGCTCCTGGACTGCAAAGTCAACCACTCTCCTCCTTTTGTTAACAAAACATCTACCTTTACATTTTCAACTCACACAGTCAGTTCTGATAGCAGTTATTCACTATTGTACCATAAGAGTCTTATCCACACCTCCTTTCATCAGCCCCATCCAGGCAGATTGGAAACCACTCAGTGGAGATTCTACCTTCCCCCACACCCTCTGGAACTAGGCTCCCTCTTGAAAGCTTGTAAGCCAGTCACTTCTTGCCTTTGTAGCACCCCCCTCCCCACCTCCCCTTTTTGGATAGCCAGTGTCTAAGTTGCCCATCCCAGTCAACCTTCTGTACTGAGGGGGTGGGAATGATCCTCGCTGTTAAGATTTGTTCCCTCTTTTGAGCTACTACTACATCCATAAGTATAGGTCAAGTTCATCAATTTATAGCAGATTACTCTTTTTTTTTTTTTTCCCCCCTCTTTGTTCTAGTTGAGTTACAGGAATAATCAAGTAAGATAGATACAGCAATGGAAACAATTCAGAACCTACAGATACCTATAGTCATCTCTGTTTCTGTCTTCTTTCTCTTTGTCTTTTGTTTTAAATGGTCTTTTCTACTAGGTGTACTAGCCGTGTCTTGGTACCCACCTGATTCAAATGATGAGAATGGAGAACCCACTGATGACTTGGTACCGACTATTTTGGATAAAGCTCATAAATATAATCTGAAGGTATTTTATTTTTATTTTCAAGCTATATATAAGCATTCTTTTGGCCAAGAAAATTGTACTTTAAATTTTTGGAGTTGTCATTATAATTAAAAGTTTGATGTGATAATAATGACCTGACTATAAAAATAATGACTTGGGATTTTCTTAATGATGCTATCTTTATTTCATAAAGTTATTGTTGTTGTTGCTAAGTGCCATTGAGTTGGTTCTGATACATAGCAACTCTATAGGGTTTTAATAGAAGTGGCTGGTGAGCTTGAACTGCTGACCTTGAGGTTCAAACTGACTTTGCAGTACAGCACATTAACCTACAGTCCCTCCATGCAATACTAATAGGTATTAATTTTTGTCTATTAGTTATAAGTACTTTGGTTACAAGTTATGTTATATTTTGCTATAAGTAATTTGGTGAAAGCTTTGGAAATCCAGTATTAACCTACAGCATCAGACTAGGACTCCATCTTTATTTCACAAAGAAAGTTTATGTAATGCATTGTGACCCGCAAACTTCGTCTGAGTTACTCTTCTTGCCATGTTTTATGTAAATCTATTTATTGTTTGGAGTCCTAGTGTGATGCTGTACGATAAGCACTAGACTGCCAGGTCAGTGGTTCAAATCCACCAACTGCTCCTTGCAAACCCTATATAGTGTTGCTATGAGTCGAAACTGAGTAGATGGCACTAACAATAACTATACTTATTATTTCAGTTAAAGAAAAAAAAAGGATTGAAATATTTTTGAAGATAATTTCTTAAAGATTTTTATGCTAAATGACTTATAGATCTAAGATCTACTAAAAACATCAAAAAACAAGTGTTCACCATAAACTTTAAGAATAATTAAGTAGAATATGGAATCAGTAGCCTGCATAATTTAGTCATAAATTTACCTCCTTTTGTAAGAAAAACAAATGGTAAGATTTTATATATATATATATATATATATATATATATATATATATATATATATATGTGTGTTGTTGTTGTTGTTATGTGCCGTGGAGTCGGTTTCGACTCATAGCGACCCTGTACAGGGTTTCCGAGGCTGTAAATTTTTACGGGAGCAGAAAGCCTCATCTTTCTCCTGCGGAACAGCTGGTAGTTTCAAACTGCTGACCTGAAGGTTCGCAGCCCGATTCGTAACCACTATGCTACCAGAGCTATATATATATATATAAAGAGAGAGAGAGAGAGAGACAGGAAATATACATAAAGAAAAATGATAATAGAAATAGACAGAAACTCTACAAATAGGTATAGAAGGGAGTTTAAGATTTGTATTAACATATTCAAGCATATAAAAAATGGGCAGCTTTATGGGAAAATGCATGAAAAACGTGTACTTTTTAATATAAGAAATGGTTAATGAATCTGAATTGATTAGGGAAAAAAATTAAAAGTTAATACTTACACATTCTCAAAGTACCAGATTTTACCTGTCAGTTTTCTTCAAACTTCCATGACCAGTTGATTCTTATAATATTGTTAAATAGTGTAAAGTTAGTTTGTTATGTATTGCTACATGACAGATTAGCCCCAAATTTAGTGAGTTAAGGCAGCAAACATTTCTTATTTCACACAATTTCTAAGGGTTAGGAGTTGGCGTGGCTAGCTGGGTCTAGTTCAAAGTCTCTCATTGCTCTATAGTCATGTGAAGGCTAGAAGACATCTTTCCAGTCTCCTTCCTCGTAGCCATCTCTAAAGGGAAGCCTGACCTCTCTAGATAAGGCATTTGTTTTGCCTGAATGAATGAATGAATAGAAGCTCCAGCCAGTTTGTTTGTATATATGTGTGTGTGTGTGTTTACCTAATCTGGTGTAGCAGTGTAGGATAAGCACTGGACTGCTACTGCAAAGTCAGTGGTTCAAACTCAACCACCTGCTTCTTGGAAACTGTATGATTCAGAACCTACTCAATAAGCATTTAATAATACCAACAACAATCTTTAAATTGATATTTAAAGATTATTTAAAGATATTTAAATATTACACTTCTACCAGTTCTGTTAAGGAGCTCTGGTAGTGTAGTGGTTATGAATTGGGCTGCTAACCTCAGGGTCAGCAGTACGAAACTACCAGCTGTTCCACAGGAGAAATAAGAGACTTTCTGCTCCCGTAAAGATTTACAGACTTGGCAACCCTGCTCAGGGTTGCTATGAGTTGGAACCAACTCCACGGTACATAACAACAACAGCCAGTTCTGTTACTATATTTACTAATAAACCAACCATATTACAGTAAAGGAAGGAACTATCAAGGATATGAATGCCAAGAGGGTAGGTATCATCGGGGTCATTTTAGAAACTTGTTAACCACAGAAAGCATTCTAACTTATTCTATAATAATAGCACAATCCTGATTCTGAAACTAAGCAAGAAAGAATAGCACAATAAAGATATCACTAATGAAAACACGCAGAATTCCTAAAGAAAATTCAGAGAAGAGCGTTTATTAGCCGGGCTCTATTCCAAGCGTATGAAATCTGAATCCGTATTGCCTGGATTCAAATTATGGCATAATTACTTAATATTTACATAAGTAGTCTTGCAGCTCAGTTTCTTTAAAATGAAAAGAGTAACAAAACCTGCCTCACAGGACGTTTAAACAGTCAATGAAATTTTATTTACTTTGCATTTATACATTATAAAACATGATTACTTATTAGATGATGAAAATTTGAGGAAATTAAAATTTAACAAATTGGTACTAATAAAACCCTTAATGATGAAAGGACAAGACTTAACCTTCAGAACTTAAACGTATGTTTTAGGAACCTACATCAAATATCCTACTTTACAAAGAAACTGCATTATCAGGCCTATGAAATTAAGATCAAAACAAGAATGCTGTTAGTCTCAGTATTATTTAGTACTATTACAGAGATTCTGAGCAAAGCAGTTTGACTGGAAAACGAAAAGTAAAAACTTCTAAATAGAATTAGGGTTGTTTGTAAATGTTAATTATATAGGACACCTATAAAAGGAGCTCTGGTAGCGTAGGGGTTACGAATCGGGCTGCAAACCGCAAGTTCAGCAGTTCGAAACTACCAGCTGCTCCGCGGGAGAAGGATGAGGCGTTCTGCTCCCATAAAGATTAACAGCCTCGGAAACCCTGTGCAGGGTCGCTATGAGTCGGAACCGACTCCATGGCATACAACAACAACAATAAAATTGATATTAAACTACTAGAAAAAGTGAGTTTAATAAGGTTGCTAGAACAAACATACAACAATTCTCTATAAAATTTAAAATTCTTATATTTCAGCTGGAAAAAATACTTAGAAAAAAACTAGAAAAAATGGTACAATGAAAGTAACATAGCAATAGACACATGAATAAATCTATGCCAAACCAAACAAAGCCCATTGCCAGTGAGTCTATTCTGACTTAGAGCGACCCTATGGGATGGAGTAGAACTGTTCCTTGGGGTTTCCAAGACTAAATATCTATGGGAGCAGACAGTCTCATCTTATTGTAGCAGGTTGGTAGGTTTGAACTGTGGACGTTTCAACTAGCAACCCAGCGCTTAACTTGCAACACCACCAGGGCTCTGCTAAGGTAGCAAAGACCTTTGCAAATGGAGAAATATGAATTTGATGGCAAAATTCAATATTATGAAAATGGCCATTCTCAAGCATGTTTTTATTTTTTTTAATATAACTTGTAAATTCAGTGTTACTCCAGTTGAAAATCCCACTGAGAAATGTTAATATAGAATTAAAATTAAATTAAATTCTAGGATTAAACTTGAATTTTGAATTAAATTTAAAACTAATCCAAGTTTTAAAATATATATCTAGCTTGTTTTTATATGCTTATTAAGAAAAAACTTCTCTTCCTAGATACCAGAATGCACTATAAAATAGCAGTAAGAATGCATTGTTAGCACTAATATAGAGAGTAACATCAGTGAAATATGATATAAAGTCCAGAAATAAGGCACTGTATATGGGAATCTAGTATATAAATCAAGAATCATCTAAAATCGGGCATTAAAAAATGTTAATCTATGGTCTTTTCTTCATAAGGCTGGATTCATTTTTGAAAAAAGTATCCCCTCTGCTGTTCCGTATCCTGGAGCAATCCTGTTTTCCTCTTATTCTCAGATTGCTTGTTTTTCTTTGAATTTATTCTTGTTTTCCAAGGCAATATGTTTGTAAATCTTAATGAAAATATGAATTACAGTGTCTTTTAACAAGAGGACCATTTACCCTGAATTCTCATATTGCTACCACTGTTTTAAAAATCATTTTGACTTTTATTAGCTCTGCAGCATCTTGGTGTTTTATGTATTCTCATGGATAACAGTCTGGCTTGTCCATTATTGGTAATTGAAGTCTTTAAGAAATAATGTGTGTCACTATTTAAATATTTCCATTCTAAATAAAAATATGAAAATTAGTTTTGTTTTTATTTTCTTTTACAACTTAAGGATCCAGCTGCTACAGGAGAATAGAAATGGAACTTATGGACAGAGTGAATCACTAAATAGACA
This sequence comes from Chrysochloris asiatica, assembly GCF_000296735.1. Classification (NCBI taxonomy): domain Eukaryota; kingdom Metazoa; phylum Chordata; class Mammalia; order Afrosoricida; family Chrysochloridae; genus Chrysochloris; species Chrysochloris asiatica. The sequence goes on along the minus strand of NW_006408602.1, from coordinate 11,617,332 downwards.
AGCATATTTTTTCTTGTTCATTAAGTATCTTCTCTTTCTGCTGTAGCTCTGTAGCTGTTAAGACAGCATCTCTTAAACTTGCTTACAGGCAAAAGCTGGCTTCTGCTTTGTCCCCTAATCAGATCCAATGAGCACCCATTGGATTTGAAATTTACAAATAAGGCTGGCTGGTAGGTTCTGGCACCAGGTCTGAGACTAGATAACGAATGTAATTCATCTTCCATAAAACAAGTCCAGTCCCTGCTATAATTCTGAGAGGTAGGAGAGAAGAGGCCTTCACATATCAAGAAAACTGACTGTTTTAGTACTTTTAGGAGGTTTTTAAAGGTAAAATGAGAATGTTCCGAAATGTGAGCCTAGGTTGGTTGTTTTCTTTGTGTAAAGCTCTGTAGAAGGAGAGCACAGAATGAGCAACAGTAGTTGTGTGGCAAATATCTCAAGCACTAATTGTCTGGAGAAGTCCTGCTGTAGCACCATAGGATAAGCCATCAACTTCAAGGTCAATTTGAACCACAAGGTTGGCATTTCAAACTCAGCAGCCACTCCTCAGGAACCCTATACGAGGACGCTATGAGTCGGAACTAACTTGACAGCACTTAACAACAACAACAGCAATTGTTTAGAAATGTGAGACTACTAGATCTCACTGTACTTCAGATTGTGTAAGTCATATTAGAAAAAAAAAAAAGACGAATGTGACCTACTAATGCTTTCAAAAATTGTAGAATTTGTGTTGTTGTTGTTGTTGTTATGAAGCGCTGTTGAGTCGGTTCCAACCCATAGTGACCCGTAGAATAGTAGATCAATATTTTGGTTTGTGTCAGGGTAGATAAACTTTATAGACTGGAAACTATGAGACTGGACTTCTAATCTCAGCTGAATAAATCTGAAATCTTGGATTAGCTAGTCATTTAGTTTTTCCTTTAAATGTAAAATAACAGGATGAAGCCATAAGATGACCTTATTTATTGAATTTTTCTGTGGCTTTTATTTATGTTGTTGTCATCAAGCAGTTATTTTTTATAATTACATAAGGTGTAGAATATTTTGTTATTTATAAAGAAAGTAAAACTTTCCTTTTGTTTGCTTATATAAGAAAAGTTAATGTGATTAAATGATGACAGTAACTTAACTTTACTTATTTAAAGTTCCAAGACAATAAATGGATAAAATTATTGTGAGTTTTGCACTGATAAACTGGGGGGCCTATAAGGGACATGCCGAGTCCTGGTGTGGCGCTGTAGGTTAATGCACCAGACTGCAAAGCCGTTTGAACTGCAGGGTCGGTGGTTCAAGCTTACCACCTACTCCTTGAAAACCCTATACAGGGTCACTATGGGTCGAAATCTACTCGAAGGCACTTAACAATTCTAATGGACATGCATATCTGACCATGTCTAAAATCTTAGATGTAAAATGGATTTTTAAATAGCATTTATTTTTACTTCCTAATATTCAAAGCAAGGAAATATGTGCCCTTTTTTACTTTTTTGATTGTTATTGATTTGCTTAGTCCCTCCCCCCTCCAAAAAAAAACCCTTTAATTTTGTCAATTCTATTTTTAAAAATAATATAATGGCTCTAATGTATTAATTTTATTTTAATCATTAATTTGTTTCTAATTCTTTTCAGGGATTTGTTTTACATTTTAGTTTCTACTTCTTGAACTGAAAATGTTTTCCCTTTATTTATATTATTTTTTTGTTTAGTAATCCAGGTTTTCTGTGTGATGTGAATTAGTTGCTGTCTCATAATTAAGCTTTAATGATAGCTCATCAATTGCTACATGCCATCTAGTCAGTTCTGACTCGTAGAACCTTATGCACAACTGAATTGCCTGGCCCCATACTTTTCTCACAGTTGTTGCTACATTTGAGTCTATGGTGTTGCCACTGTCAGTCCATCTCCCTGGATTGACCTTTTTTTCACTGACCCTCCACTTTACCAAGCATGAAGTCCTTCTTCAGAGACTGGTGCCTCCAGATAGTATGTCCAATGAGAATCAAACTCTCCATTCTCTCTTTTAAGGAGCATTCTGGCTGCATTTCTTCCAAGATAGATTTGTTTATTTTTCTGGCAATCCATGATATTGTCTTGCCCCACAGATTTAGTGAATTTGATTCCTGTATAGTCTATCTGTTGACATCCATATGTATAGTTGCTGTTAATGTTGTTTTAAAAAGGTCCTTAGGTACTTGCAGTGAATAATTTGTTGGTCTTGTAAAATTCTATCATGAGATTTTCAGCATGAAAATATCATAAAATGTCACCAAGGCTATATTTTCCGGTTACTCATCCTACCTCTTTCTAAGTTTCACATTCCAATTACCAGTAATTATCAGTGCATGTTTGATCAGTTTCAGATTGAAGAAGTTGGTAGAATTACTCAATTTTATCATTGGCTTTTGTGGTTTGTATGTAAATTTGAAAAATAATGCCATTAAATGGCTTTCCTTGTAAGCATATGGATATTTTCCTATCATAGACATATTGTACTTCAAGATAGATCTTGGAATGCTTGTTTTCATGATGAATGCGACACTAATCCTCTTCATGTTGTCTTCCCTGCGTATCTAGTAAACCAAATGATGATTCAAAATGGCCAATATCAGTCCATTTCAGCTCACTAATGCCTACGATAAGGAGCCCTAGTTACGCAGTTTTTGCTCCTATACAGATTAGCCGCCTCAGAAACCCTATACAGACAAGGTCTTTATTAAATTGACTCCAACAACAATGCATATTTTTAATACCAATTACAATGTATTTAATTTCCAGTTTTCTTAGAATCATGCTTTCTGCAGGGTTCTGTTTTAAATGACTGTTGAGCTCCATGTAAAGCATAGATTTTCTGTGGCCATTTTTTTTTTCCCCCCTCTTCTTGCTCCTAAATGCCTAGTATGAATTTGTGGTGAGAACTTGGTGAATCTTTCCCAATGATTGACTTAAAATAATTAACTGTTCAAGTTTGTATAAAATCTTTCATACGTTCGTTCATTGATTCCTTTAATACCTCTGGTAGCGTAATGGTTATGAATCGGGCTACTAATCTCAAATTCAGCAGTTCGAAATTACCAGCTGTTCCACGGGAGAAAGATAAGGCTTTCTGCTCCTGTAAAGATTTACAGCCTTGGAAACCATGTACAGGGTCGCAATGAGTTGGAACCGACTCCACAGCACACCACCACCAACACCATATACCAAGCACTATTCAAGATGCTGACAACTTTAGATTAATAACATATAATATCCAAATAGGATATACAAAGAATCAATAAGTAAGTGAAAAAATGTTCAGCATTATTAGCCATTTGTTGTTGTTAGGTACCATTGATTCAGCACCAACTCATAGTGACCCTATGCACAACAGAACGAAACACTGCCCGGTCCTGGGCCAACCTCACAATCGTTGCTACACCTGAGCCCATCATCACTGCCACCACTCTGCCATTCCATCTCGTTGAGAATCTTCCTCTTTTTCTCTGACCCTCCACTTTACCAAACAATATCTCCTTCTCTAGTGATTGGTTCCTTCTGATAATATGTCTGAAGAATGGGAGATGATGTTTGGCCATGCTGGTTTCCAAGGAGCAATCTGGCTGTACTTCTTCTAACACAGATTGGTTTGTTCTTTTGGAAGTCCATGGTACTTTAATGTTCTCCTACAACACCATAGCTCAAATGAATCAATTCTTCTACAGTTTTCCTTGTTCAATATCCAACTTCCACATGCATATGAGTTTATTGAAATTACCGTGGCTTGGATCAGGTGCACCTTAGTCCTTTAACAGACATCTTTGCTCTTCAACTCTTTAAAAAGGTCTTGTTCAGCAGATTTGCCTAATGCAATACATCATTTGATTTCTTGACTGCTGCTTCTTTGAGTGTTGATGTTTGTTTGATCCAAGCAAAATGGAGTCTTTAACAACTTCAATCTTTTTCCATTGACATGGATGTTATTTATTGGTCCAGTGGTGAGGATTTTTATTTTCTTTATGTGGAAATGTAACCCATACTGAAGGCTGTGGTCTTTGATCTTCATCAGTAAGTATTTTAAGCTCTCTTCACTTTTACCAAGTAAGTTTGTGTCATCTGCATATCACAGGTTGTTAATGAGTCTTCCTCCTATCCTGATGCCACATTTTTCTTCATATGATCCAGTTTCTCATATTAATTGCCCTGCATACACATTTAATAAGTTTGGTGAAAGAATAAAACCCTTGCGCACACCTTTCCTAATTTTAATCCATTCGATGTTCTCTTGTTCTGTTCGAAGAGAACTAAATGTTATCTGACTTTAAAATTGATTCTGTGAAAACTAGAACTGATTAATGTAAAATGCATTTCACTTTAATTGGATAATCAGAAACAGTTGCTTTACATTGCAATGACATGAAGACACTATTTAGTTCCATAAGTATTTCCTAGAACCAGAGGCCTAAATTTGAAACGGTGTCAATACATTTATTAGATTGTCATAAGTATTTTTGGCTGCTGTTGGTGAATGAGTGAAACAGAACGCAGAATAAAAGTGAAAATACTTATATTCTTACAATGAAAGAGATTGTCACTTTAGGGAACTCTCATATATATTGCTTATTAGAAGTGGTATGCAAAATGGTGTTATAGGGATAAGCAGTGAACTGCTAACCACAGGTCATTGGTTCAAACCCACCAGCTTCTCTTTGGTATGAGTCAAAATTGACTTGACAGCACTTAACAACAACAACCATAGATTGTTTTATTTGATATAAGTAACCTGTCTATAGTAAGAGAAAATTAAATCTGTGTACAGTATTACAAAGTATTTTTATTCTGTTTTCTGTTACTATAGTATGGAGTACTGGTGTGGTGCTGGGGATAATATGCTGGACTGCAAAGTAGGTTTAAGCTGCAAAGTTGGTAGTTCAAGTTCTCCTTGGAAAACCTATACAGGTTCCTATGGGTCGGAAGCGATTCGATGGTATTTAAAACAACAACATTATTATAGTATAACCATTCTATCAATAACTTAAGGTTTTTTAATTTTTTTGTCACAATACTAATGTTGTTAAGTATTGTTCAATGCTGTTGTGTCAGGTGTAGGGTTTCTGAGGAGCAGCTGGTGGGTTTGATCCACCAAACTTGTGGCTCGCAGTCCAGTGGTTTATCATATATCACTACACCATGAGTCCCATAATACCATTAGGTATTACTTTTTCTCTTTGTTTTAAGCACTTTGGTTACAAGTTATGTAGTTTGCTATATATAACTCGGTAAAAGCTTTGGGACTGCCTTAGTTTTCCAGCTCTGACAAGTTTCCCACCTTTGACAGATATTTACCTTACACAGGTTTTACTATGGTACCAATGCAAATTATTTTTATAAACTGCTGTTTTAATGATGTTAAAAAAAAGTTTTTTTTAAAGATTTTTGTTGTTGATTCTATTTAAATGTAAACTTACTGAAAATAAAAATCCAGATTTCTTTTTTACACTATGTTTTACCTTTTTCTTTTTAAGAAAGGTAAACATACAGGAAGAAGTATTACAGGTTATAAGTATTTGAGCTCTGAATTTAGATTACCTGAATTATGTGGATAAACTTGGAGGAATTACTGAGCCTTGGTTATACTGTGAGTCAAGCATTGGGCTGCTAATCATAAGGTTGACAGTTCAAACCTACCAGCCACTCTACTGGAGAACGACGAGGTTGTCTCTGTAAAGATTTGTAGTCCCAGGAACCCTAGGAAGTAGTTGTACTGCTTCTATCGGATCACAGTGAATTGGGATCAACTCTGGCTGTGGGTTTGGTTGGGTATGGTATTTTAGCTGTGTAATTACCTCGTTAGAAAATGAAAGTTGTAATAGTAACTACCTTAAATAGTTGTTGTGAAGATTAACTGAGATTAACAAGCATAAAATCTTTAGTATACTATTAGCAGAGGAAGTTCTTAATAAATATTAATACTATTAAAATTATTTAGTAGCTTATATATTTGGTAAATACATATTTTAAATTCAGAGTATTAAATCAGTCATTTTATAAAAATTTGGGATGTACTCTCATTTTTATGCTTACCTTATAGATAATAATCTATATTTCCCTCTGAGCATTTTTGTTTTGTTTTGTTTTTGTTTTCAGGTTACATTTCACATAGAGCCATATGTCAATCGAGATGATCAAAATATGTATAAAAATGTCAAGTATATCATAGACAGGTAAGTTTCTTTTGTGCTTATAATTACTATTATGTTATCTAATTATTAGTATTGTTATGAGAAAAATACGCTTAAATTATATTTGAAAGATTTTAATGATTTATCATCTGCCATATTTAATAAAATGAATTTAAACTCTTTTATATTAGTGTCACAACCATTATGGGTAAACATTCCTGAAGTCCTTACTGTTAACTTGCTATGTGACTAGTTACAGACTGGCATTGGTTTACTGTTTTTCATATTAAATAGGCTCTCTGTGATTTGTCTTCTTTCCATATTCAGATGATATTTCTTTAAATCTTATAAATGTTGACTTCTGTTTTTTAAAATGAAGTTTCAGAATGTAAGCTGCTTTTATAGCAATAGACTCACATTTAATGGTTTTATTTATCTTTGGTCTGCTTACAAGGAAGTAATTTATGAATACAATTTCATTTTGTTAAAAGATTTTACTGATAATAATTTGTGACAGATGCTGTACTTTTTCAGAGAAACTTGTCAGAATTAATGGAACATTTATTACTGATACAAAAAGTAGTTTATATATTCATGTAGAAAATAATGGTCTTTTTATGGCACTAGTCATCATTTGTAAACCTCAACATGAGATAATTAATTCCTAGCTTGGTAATGTCTTGATGTCCCCAGTATTTCATTTTCTAATGTGTAAAATTAAAAATTCATTTTTAATGGTTACACTTATGTAACTGATTCCCAAAGAAGGTGAACAATGTCCTTAAACTGTGCTGAATGCCTTCATTTTCAGTACATAAACAGTTTTTGCCGATGGATGGTAAGTGAGTTGTGAATATTCATTTTGCTTTTCCATGTTTCTGTTTTAGATATGGAAATCATCCAGCTTTCTACAGGTACAAGACTAGGACCGGCAAAGCGCTTCCTATGTTTTATGTCTATGATTCCTATATCATAAAGCCTGAAAAATGGGCCAATCTGTTAACCACCTCAGGCTCTCAGAGTATTCGCAATTCTCCTTATGATGGATTGTTTATTGCACTTTTAGTAGAAGAGAAACATAAATTTGAAATTCTTCACAGTGGTTTTGATGGGATTTACACATATTTTGCCACAAATGGCTTTACTTATGGCTCATCACATCAGAACTGGGCTAGCCTGAAAGCCTTTTGTGATAACTACAACTTGATATTTATCCCAAGTGTGGGTCCAGGATACATCGACACCAGCATTCGTCCATGGAACTCTCATAATACTCGGAATAGAGTCAATGGGAAGTATTATGAAACTGCTCTGAGTGTTGCCCTGAAGACCCGCCCCAGTTTAATTTCTGTTACTTCTTTCAATGAGTGGCATGAAGGAACTCAGATTGAAAAAGCTGTACCCAAAAGAACTAGTAATACTGTATACCTGGATTACCGGCCTTACAAGCCAGGTCTTTATCTAGAGTTAACTCGCAAGTGGTCTGAAAAGTACAGTAAGGAAAGAACAACTTATGCATTAGAATATCAGTCTCCTGTTTCTTAATTTGTTTATTAAAGTGTAATAATTATTAAAACCTAATTTCAATAAATGCCTTTGTTTTCAGCTTTGGGAAGAAAACTGTTAGAATCAGCATGTGCTGCTTATATTCTTTAATAAAAATAATTTGTACTTTTTTAAAGAAGTGGTAGTATTGTCATTGCCACCTTTCATAATGCTGTACTGAGAAGATATGAGACACTTATGCAAACAACATTCTCTGTGGCATGATTTGCTACATTTCTGACTGAAATTGGAATTCTTTGTTGGCAATTTAATTGTGATTTCACAGTGGATAAATAACTGTTATGTAACACAATTAGCATACAGTTAAATGCTACTTGCATCCTGGGTCCAAAGAAAGAGGATTGTGTGTATATTTGATATATGTATTTAAGAAAAAAGGCCTAAAAGATCTAATTATTTTGTGATAGTTTACATGTTTTGTTTCTTTTCATTTTTCCTTTAACAGTAGACTCCTGGTGTGGTACTATAGGATTAGCACTGCACTGTGAATCACGAGGTCAGAAGATCAAACCCACCAGCTGCTGCTTGGAAACCCTATAAAGGGCTGTAATGTATGAGTATGAGTTGCCTCAATAGCATTTGGCAAAAGTAACAGCAACAACAATGTATCGGTTGTCTTGATTGTGTTAGTGTTCAGACTGTGGATAACTCTCATAATGATGACCTTCTTAAAAAAAAAATACAATTATATACCTGAAGTCATACTCTAAACCACATTGTGTTGAGAAGGCATGCTTTCTGTAGCACTATATAATAATTTGCACATTTTTTGTTAACCTGGTGTCGTTAAGTGCTGTTTGGTCAATTCCAACTCAGAGCCACTCTGTATAGAGATTCTGAGGAGCAGCTGATGGGTTTGAACTGTCAACCTTGTGGTTCGCAGTACAATGCTGATCTTTGGTACTTGGTTTTTATAGGGCCACCCTGAATCAGAATCTGTTTGAGGGTATTGGTTTTTTTTAAATGGTGCTATTTGCATGCGTCATGTTTTTGCTTTACTATGGCATGAGCTCTGATAGCATAGTGGTTACGAGTTGGGCTGCTATCCTCAAAGTCAGAAGTTTGAAACTACCAGCGGTTCCGCAGGAGAAAGATGAAGGTTTCTGCTCCAGTAAAGATTTATAGCCTTGGAAATCCTGTACAGGGTTTCAATGGATTGGAACCGACTCACACACTTAACGACTACAACAACATGGAGCAATTGTATGGTGCTGTAAGATAAGGACTGGACTGTTAACTATTAGATCTACAGTTCAAACCCATCAGCCATTCCATAGAAACCTTATGAGTCAAGACTGACTCAAGTGTATCAAGTGTAGTTAACAACAACTTGTTGAATTACAGATTTTTAAAGCTGAGGGAAGTGCTTTCATAAAATTAATAATTGTCAATTAGTAAGAGAACTTTTTTTTCACAATTATGAAAGTATATTACCCAAAATATTCAATTATCTTTTTTAGATTAATTTGTCAATTTTTAACATGTTGGCATTTAAGTCTTTAAATTTAATGTTGATCAGAGACTTAACTCTTAAGTACAGGAGAAATAAAGGTGATACTGTCATATTTGGATTGAATTTCAATTTTACATTACCAAAAATAATCAAGAAAATGTACTCACAGTTTTAGATTTTAAGAACATGGAACTGAAAATTCATTTGTGTCTTAGTTAAATTCATATTGGAATTTGTCTTATGTTTAAGTTGAACCTATGAAATGAAAAAAATAAAACTTCATCTTGTAAGTCAGTACTTAAAAATGTTGTATATCCTAATGTCCACATTTTAAAACTTAGTGCCATCAGTACTAATTGGAGTCCTGGTGTAGCGCTGTGGGTTAATGCGCCAAGACTCCAAAGCCGCTTGAACTGCAAGGTTGGCGGTTCAAGCTCACCAGCTGCTCCTCAGAAACCCTATACAGGGTTGCTATGGGTCGGAACCGACTCGACGGCATTTAACAACATTAGTACTAATCAAGTTAAAATACTCCTGATGATAATTGTCATATGGTGACAAATTAATCACTTTTATGCTAAAAATGACTTTCTTAATTTACTGTTAGAACTTGAGAATGACCAAATGAACTCTGTTGTTAGGGTTAGCATTTGTAACTATGACTACAGTAAACATCTGACATATGTGTTATTATATAAATATTATTTCTTAGATATTTAATTCTATTAAAATGAAGCAATGGAATAATGCTCAGCAGTAATGCACTTAAATATTCAGAGTATAAAAACATACATTCAGAAATATAAATTAACACTGCAATTTATCTTAAATGGCCCATCAAATGATGAAATTTATTTTTAAACAGTGATTTAAAAGTAAATAATATACTACTGTTAGTTTAAAGTTATTTGTAATTGAAGAATTTACCATTTTTAAGATACTGGTCAGGACACAGAACATTAGTATGATAGTGATAACCTGATTACTTTCTAGGAGAAATTTTAAGAATAAGTCACTATGTTGATATTTTGGTATAACCAAGCATTTTGGTTAGGAACATTCATATAAATATGGCCTGTGGATTTTTTTCTTTTATGCAGTTATCCACCATAGAATATTTTAGGGATAGACTCTTATGTCATGTTTTATAAAATATCACATATATTAAAATTTAGAGAAATTACTACTAGAGAGGAATTCTCTTATTGTCTATATTGTACATTTTAACCCCCATGGTAGATCATTATTTTTTAAAATAGTAGTTCTGACATTAAGAAAAGCTATATAAATGTAGGAATAAACCACTATTTCAGTACTGCTCTCACTGCAGAGATACATATAGATCATTCCTTACAGCATATTTAACTTCTGGACTTTGTCATGGGTCTGAGCACATTACTCCAACCAGTCAGTTTTAATCAGTAGCATTTCCAACTAAGATACAACATATGTCTTGATTGCAGAAATCTGTTCTTTAAGGAGGAGCCCTGTGACACAATAGTTAAGTTCTCTGCTGCTAACAGAAAGGTCAATCATTCAAACACATTAGTGACTGAAGGAAAAAAGACCTGCCAACCTACTGTCATAGATATTTCAGTCTAGGAAACCCTGTCTAAAATAGTTCACTGTGAATTGTAAAGTACTTGATGTCACATACCGTTCCTCAAGGGAAAAATGATTGGAATCTGTTCATAATGGTTTAGTGGTTTATAATTACACTAATATCATTTTTTTTCTTTTTACAAAGCAATTATTAGAAATAGAATCTCTAATAATTGTTACTATTTATTGTTATTGTTATTATTAGACGAATACTTTTGAAATCATCCTCAGGTATTCACTACAGCTGATTATGCTGTAATTTATAACACTGTTTAGATAATTTTGATCACAAGTAAAAAAGAACAAGGAATTTATTTAATTTTAAAAACTAGGTTTGAATTCAATATACTTAAAAATAGGTAAAACAAAAAAATAAGTGATAATATATATGCAATGCATGAATCATAATGGATTAGAAATTATTCATTTTTTATGATGTAATAAGTCAAGTTGCTTTGACTATAAATAAACTACATCTTTATTATTTCCTTTTAGGGCTAAAATTGTTTTATAACTGCTATTATTGATGAGTAAGTTGTATGTTAATTTTTCCCATATTCTTTCAGAGTATATAAACATATGTGACAATTTTGTTATGTGGAGTAAATGTTCATCTAATAAAAGCATACATGAAATGTCTTACTCATGAAACATCTGATTTTTTTTTTTAACTTTTTATTGTGTAAAGGTTTACAGAGCAGATCATCAGATTTACATTCAGAAAATCATATACTTTGCTACATTACAATGATTGCAGTCCCTTCCATGTACCAATAGTTAATAGTATTTACCTCTATTCACTTGAACTACTGCAGTTTTCCCTGTTTCCCACTACTTTCATCTTTTCTCTGCTAACCTCCCTTACACTGTATATTGCCTGCTCTAGACCTATTTTCTCTCCCCTTCCCCCCATAATGATCATTGATTGCTTCTTTTATTAATAAAACCTTAACTTTTTACAACTTTGTTCTCAATGCAATATTTGTCCTTTGTGACTGACTAATTTTACTCATCCTAATATCCTCACTCAGCCTGGAGTACTGCTGTGGGCTAATGTGTCAGACTGCAGAGTCGTTTAAACTACAAGGTTGGTAGTTATAGCTCACTAGCTGCTCCTTGGAAACCCTATAGAGGGTCGCTATGGATAGGAATCGACTCAAAGGCACTTAACAACACCAATGTCCTCTAGGAGTCCTGGTGTGGCTCTGTGGGCTAATGTGTCAGACTGCAAAGTCGTTTGAACTGCAAGGTTGGTGGTTCAAGCTCACCAGCTGCTCCTTGGAAACCCTATACAGGGTCGCTATGGGTTGGAATTGACTTGACGGCACTTCACAACAACAACAACAGTGTCCTCTAGGTTTATCCATGTTATGAAGTGTTTCCCAGATTTATCATTATTCTTCAGCATTGCATAATATTCCGTCGTGTGTATGGACCAAAGTTTCTTTATCCATTATTCTGTTGTCACTTAGACTGTCTATATTTTTATGTGTTTCTCAGCATATTGAAGGATCCTGTTTTCTTCTCCATTCTGCTCTGTCTCTTGACTGGTGCATTTGACCAATTTACAGTCAGTGTAATTATCTGTAGGTAGGTGTGAATTGTTATTTAGCTGTGTGTGTTTTCTTGGTGCTGGTGGTTTCTTTGTTCCACATAATTCTTTGTACTGATTTCATTTTGTTTGTGAGGTTTCTTTTCTTTTTCATTTCTGTTACATTAATGTTTATCTTTCTGATTTTCATCTTTTTAAAAATTTTGGTGTGAAGGTTATTCATTTTCTTTGAGTTCTTGTAGTTTATTAATTTTTTCCTCATTTAAAAGTCTGTTTTATCTTGAAATTTACTTGGCTTCCTAGACATTTGGAGGTTCTATATCTACACTGTTCCTTCTTTTTGCTTTGTAGTTGACTTCATTATAAATTGACATCTCTGGTTCCCTATAGGTTTGTTTTACTTTAAATACTTACGTACCTAGGTTGAGTTCTGGTTGGTGTTATCATATATGGCAATCTCAGGTTATTATTTGCTATTGTTGGTTCTCAGTCCAAAGAATACCCCTCAATATTGTTTGTAAAGCTGATCTGGTCTTTACAAATTTAATTTCTGTTTATCAGGAAATGCCCTAATTTTTGTCATATATTTGACAGCTTTGCTGGGTGTATAATTCTTGGTTGGCATTTTTTTTTCTTTCAGATTTTTGTATATGTCACCCATTTGCCCTCTTGCCTGCATATTTTCTGCTCAGAAGACAGCTTAGTCTTCTTGGTTCACCTTTGTAAGTAACTTTTCATTTTTTTCTGAGCTACTCTCAGGATGCTCTCCTTGTCTCTGGTTTTGGGAAGTTTTATTATGGTATGTCTTGAAGATTTTCTTTTGATACCTATTCTGTTAGGGGGTATGTTCAGCCTCTTGTATACTTATCTTCTTATCTTTCATGATAGGGAAGTTTTCTTCCAACGACTCTTTGACAATTTTCTCTGTGCTTTTCATTGTCTCTTCCTGTTCTGGAATTCTTATCCTCTGTAAGTTATTCCTCTTCATGGTGTCCCACATAAGTTGTAGGGTTTCTTCAGTTTTTTTTTTTCATTCTTTTTTCTGATTGTTTTTCTAGCATACTATTTTTGAGAGATTTATCTTCAAGCTTATTAATTCGAGCTTACATTTCTTCAAATCTACTCTTTGCACTTTAAATACATTGTCCATTTCTGAAATCTTAGTATTAAACTTGTGGATTTCTAATTGCATGTTTTGTATTGTTTCAAAATTTGCATCTATTTTGTCTATTTGTTCTTGTAGTGTTTTCCTGAATTCTAAAGTTTTTTCTGTGTTCTTTCTTTGATAATTTCTTTTAATCCTTATAAGTAAGGTACCAAAACATCATTCTTTGGAGTTCTTTTTCAGTTAGTTCCATTACCTTTTCTTCCTTGGAAATGTTTTCTGGCTTGCATCTTGGTCATTTGTTTGAGCCATTCTCTGTTGTTTTCTTCATGTGAGGTAAAATTGTCTGCTGTCTCCGTGGTATTGTGGGTTGTTGTATTTAATTGATGATTGTATGTTGATGTGTTCTTAGACTCTTACTAGCTTCTCTTCTAGGTGTAGTTACAGAATGGAAACATTTACACCATTCTAGTTCACCATTTGAGCACTTCAGTTTAGGGTGGGTTTGGCTGGTGCTGCCTACCGTCTATCATTGTTCAGATGGTATGTTGTTTTTTTTTAAGTGCCATTAAGTTGGTTCAGACTCATAGTGACCCTGCATAGGGTTTCCAAGGAGCTGCTGGTGAGATTGAACTACCAACCTTGTGCTTCAAACTGACTTGCAGTCCAGTGCATTAACCCACAGAGCCACACCAGGACTCCTTGGGAGTACAAGAACTGGTATTAATTAGTTCTTCCCTGGGGGGTGGAGCTGCACAGGATATGGTTGTGCTGGGCTGTATGGAACAGTCTGTCTCCTATCATCTGAGAAAGAGAAAATGCCTCCTCTCCCCCAAAACACAAACAAGGAAACAATAAACAAGGAATCAACAATGAAAATTGAAAATAATAAAAATAAAAACTGGCAGCAACCAGAAAATATAACTATAATGACAAAAGAGGGCAGAGAAATGGAGCCATAGAAGAGAAAATTAAAGGAAGATGTTTAAAAACCACTTACAAATAAATACATAGGAGGAAAATGGAGACATAAGAGTAAATTAAGAGATGAAATAAAAGGTAGAAATTTAAAAGATTAGAAAAACCATGGAGAGAAAAGGTAAAAAGAAAATAAAGAGTAGTAGAGTAAGGCCAGAAGAAGGGTGGAGTGAGGGGAAAAAAAGTTTAGGATAAAATTTGAGGGGATAGGAAGAGGATGAAGGAGGAGAAAGAAAAAACAAACAACAAAAGGAAAAATCAAAACCACAAAACAAAACAAAAAAAACCAGTGCCAGTGTTAACACTTGGAGGCGAAAAAACTGGGGGTTCCTGCAAGCCGAGGAGCTCACAAGGTGTGTGTGTGTAAAGGATGTGACAGCAGAGCTCCTGGCCCTAGATGCAGTTCCTATTAGCCTCAGTGTTCTCTGTGTTCAGGGCACTCAGTCCAGAAGTAGTTTATGGAGGCCCTTGATGGAGCTGGTTTCTGTGTCTGTTAGGATCATAGGGCAACTAAGGGCAGGGTGACCAGTTAAATGCTGGTCTGGTGACTCGCCAGGTTCTGTAAGTCTGGAGCTGATCCTGTCTGAATCCAGGCACCAAAGCCTCACACCAAAGTGGCATAGCTGCCCCCTGCCTCATGCTGGCATGGTTCCCAACTATGTGGCTCCAAACTCTTGAAAAGCAGGGCCCGTGCTGGGGGTGCATGAGGGTGGGAGCTGGCCACACCTCTGTTCACCAGAGAGTGTGGGGGGAAAGAAGGAATTGCACTTTTCCCGTCGCCTGTATGAATCTGCTCTGTCCGGCCTCCTTCTGTCGCCAAAGCTGCTCACAAGATGGCCGTGCTATGTTTATACTCAGTCCCTGCACAGCATCTCCCAGCAAGCACTCATTCCACTTCTCTAACATTTCCTCTGACGTTCAGAGTTCCAGAATTTCATCTGTATGTTTCATTTAGTCTCCTATCTTTGTTGTAGAGGATCCTTGTAGTGTTGTCTGCCTAGTCCACAATCTTGCCAGAAGTCAGCATCTGTTTATATTTGTGAAATTTGTTTAATTTCTGCTTAATAGATGAAAAGTAGTTTTTAGCAGGTGATTAAGTGCAATTGAATCATAGCCAACTTCTGAGATTCAAAAATCTTTGCAGAAATAGTATTATTATCTTTCTGCAGTGGAGCAACTAGTGTACTCGAACCATTGACCTTGTGTTTTACAGTACAGTACTTATCCAATAGAGCCACCACACTCCCTGTTTAGTAGGTGCTCTTCATATATTGGTAGGTTTTCTGTACCTTTTTACCTTTGCTGTTTTAGGAGAGGCCATTTTCCTAAAGACTACATATATCAGTAGATGAATGAAATATATGAAGGGTGCCTACTAAACTCTTCATATATTTTATTTATCCATTTCAGTCTAGGAAACCCTAGAAAATTCTATATGGGACAGTTCTAATATATCCTAAGTAACTTTTCATGTATTTTATTTATGTACTAAGATATGCCACCTTTTTAAAGTAGACATCTTAATATGTACATAATTTAAAAAATTGTGAATTTAAGTGTTAACACACTCACAGAAACAAAGGTTTTTATAAAAAGAAATTAAATAATTTTTCCCCCTTTTTTGTGTGTATAATGATACATTAGCTCTGACATTCTTTAGGAAATTGACTTCCTAAGACAGAAAAAGTAGCAAGCTACCAGAGAACCTACCATATTCGTAGCAGTGTGCTTATTCAAATTCATCAGTAATTCAATTTATACATTTGACCGCTTCTGAACTTTAAATTCCCTGTAGAAATGATTCTTAAAAGTCTATTCTAAATTTTTGAATTAAGGTCAAACAATCACTTCCCATAATTTAGGAGAATTTTTGGAATACAATTCTTCATAGTATTCTGTTATTATCCTTTTTATTTCCACTGGTTCTGTTGTGATGTTAATCATATCCTTTCTTATGCGTATTATTTGCATCTTATTTTCTTTTCTTAGATTTATCAGTGGTTTATCAATTTTATTCTTTCAAAGAACCAACATACTGTATTGGGAATTCTTTCTATTGTTTTTCTGTTTTCTAATTCATTTACTTCAACTCTGCTCTTTATTATTTATTTTCATCTGGTGACTGTAGGCTTATTTTGCTGCTGTTTTTCTAACTTTTTGAGATGTAGGGTCAGTGGGTTGATTTTTTTTTTTTCTTTTTTATGAATGTGTATGCTTATTGTTATAAATTGTCCTCTAAGCACTGCTTTTGCTGTGTGTCAACGGTTTGGGTCTGTTGTATTTTCATTCTCATTTGTGTAGAATTTTTTAATTTTGTTTTTTATTTGTTATTTTACTCAATAAATTTTAATCAAGGTGATATTTAAATTCCATGTATTGGATTTTGTTTCCTTAATCTTCCTATTATTGATTTCTAATTTTTTAGCATTGTGATCTGAAAAGGTACTTTGTAGTATTTTGGTGTTTTAAAATTTATTGAGGTTTTCTTTGTGATATAACATGTGGTCTTTTGTGGAAAATATTAAACTTGCACTGATAAATAATGTGTTTTGTACTGTTGTTGGGCTGAGTGCTTTGTATAAATCTATGAGGTCAAGAGACTGATTGTGTTGTTCAGTTCTTCTGTGTGTTTGTTAGATTTCTTTCTAGTTCTGTTCTTTATCAGAAGTGATATATTAAAATCTCCTACAATTATTACAGAGTTGTCTATTTCTTTCTCCATTTCTATTAGGATTTGATTTATGTATATGGAGATTATTTTACTGGCAGCTTAGATATTTATTATGGTTGTTTTCTCTTGTTCTGTTGACCCTTTAATCATTAGAAAATCTCCCTTGTTTCTTGTGCTGGCTTTTGCCTTAAAGTCTATTAGAAACTAATATTGTTACTCCTTGTTTTTATTGCCATTGCATCTGATACTATTCCAGTATTCACTATCCCAATGATATCTGATAGTATTCCACTGCTGTTCATATGGTTTTCAGCTCTGGTAGTGTAGTGGTTATGAATCAGGCTGCTAACCTCAAGGTCGGCAGTTTGAAACTACCAGCCATTCCACATGAGAAAGATGAGGCTTTCTGCTTCTGTAAAAATTTGCAGCCTCAGAAACACTGTACAGGGTCACTATGAGTCAGAACCAACTCCACGGTACTTACCAACAATAACAAAAACATTCAGAAATAGTCTTCCTCCCTATTCTGTCTTAATCTGGTAGCTGAGTTGAAAAGTTTTCGGGACCTTCAGTTGCTAATGGGGCGTAACTCAAAATGAGGAGAAACAATTGCAAACATCCATCAATAATTAGAACATGAAATACAGTAAGTATTAATCTAGGAAAATTTGGAACTGTCAAAAATGAAATGTTGTTGTTGTTGTTAAGTGCTGTCAAGTTGGTTCTGACCCATAGTGACGCTGTATAGGGTTTCCAAGAAGCGACTGGTGAGCTTGAACCAAAATGAAATGAGCCACATAAAAATCAATATCCTAAGCATTAGGGAACTGAAATGGACTAATAAGGGTCATTTGGAATCTGAAAATCATATGGTTTATTATACCAGGAATAACAAACTAAAGTGGAATGGCATCACATTCATCATCAAAAAGAACATTTTAAGATTTATCTTGAAGTACAGTGCTGTCTGTGGTAGGATAGTACCATATATCTACAAGGAAGACCAGTTGATACCACTATTATTCAAATTTACTCACCTACCACTACAATCACCCAATGAGATGGATTAGCCAAGTGGCAGCATTGATGGACTCAAGTGTGGCAACAGTAGTGAGGTTGACTCAGGATTGGGCAGTGTTTCGTTCTGCTGTGCATAAGGTCGTTATGAGTCGGTACGGACTCGATGGCACCTAACAACAACCACTACAGTCAAGTCCTTAAGAAGACAAGAAAGAAAGAAAAGACCAAAACAGATGTCAGAAGAAACACTGAAATTTGTTCTCTAGCATAGAGATGCTAAAACTAATGGGAGAAATGAGGAAGTAAAAGAGTTGAATAAAAAATTTCAAAGGGCACTTATTATAATGTTATGTTCAAGACCTGGATGGAGTTAGAAAACCAAAAAGGAAGAAAACACACAGCATTTCTCAAGATGAAATCTAAAGAAAAAATTCAAAGCCTGACTTGAAATATTGAAGAATTCTATGGGCAAAATACTGAATGATATAAAAAGTGTTAAAAATAAGATGGAAGTAATACAGAGAGTCACTGTTCAGAAAAAGAAAATTAAAAAAAGGTTGCTATTCAACCATTCAAGAGATACCATTTGATCAAGAGCCATGGTACTAAAGGAAGAAGTCCAAGGTTCACTGAAAGCATTGGCAAAGAACAAGGTTCCACAAATTAATGAAATCCAAATTGGAATAATTCAACAAATTGATGCAGCCCTAGAGGCACTCAGTTTGCCAAGAGTTTGGAAGACAGCTATGTGGCCAACCATTGGAAAAGATTCGTATTAATACCCATTCCAAAGAGAGGTGACACAATGGAATACAGAAATCATCGGGCAATATCATTAAATATTGTATGCAAGTAAAATTTTACTAAAGATAGTTTTAAAATGGCTGCATGTCAGATTCAGACAAAGACCTGGAATAAGGGATATCATTGCTGGTGTCTTGGCTGAATGTAGAAATTACCAGAAAGATGTTCACCTGTGCTTTTGCAAAGGCTTTAGACTATGTGGATCATGAAAAACTAAGGACAACATTGTGGAGAATGAGTATTCCGTAACATTTAATTGTGTTCCTGAAGAACTTGTACATAGACCAAGAAGCATTCGTTCAAACAGAGCAAAGAGTTCATTGTTTAAAATCAGGAAAGGCATTCATCAAGGTTGGATTCTTTCACCATACTTATTTCATCTGTATGTTTAGCAAAAATTCGAGAAGCTGGATTATATGAAGAAAAACGTGGCATCAGGATTGGTGGAAGATTGATTAACAACCTGTGGTACGCAGATGATACAACCTTGCTTACAGAAAGTGAAGAAGATTTAAAATATTTACTTATGAAGATAAAAGGCTTCCGCCACCAGTATGGGTTGCATCTCATTGTAAAGAAAACAAATATCCTCATCTCTGGTTCAATAGATAACATCAAGATAAATGGAGTAAAGATTGAAGTTGTCTTCATTTTGCTTGGATCCACTATCCCCACTCATCACAATAGCAGTATAGAAATGAGTAAAGAGGTCTACACAGACCTCTTTAAATTGTTCAAGGACAAAGATGTCAGTTTGAGGACCAAGGTGTGCCTGAACCAAGCCTTGGTATTTTCAATAGCCTCATATGCATGTGAAAAGTGGACAGTGAATAAGCAAAACCATAGAATAAATGATCCATTTGAGTTATGGTGTTGAAGATGAATATTAAAAGTACAATGGACTGCTAGTAGAACAAACAAATCTGTGTTGGAGAAAGTACAGCCAGAGTGCTCCTTAGCAGCCATAATGGTAAGAATTTGTCTGTCCTACTTCAGATATATTATCAGAGGGACCAGTCCCTGGAGAAGGAAATCATGCTTGGTAAAGTGGAGGGTCAGCGACAAAGAGGAACACCTCCAACAAAATAACTTGACACATTGGCAACAGCAATGGGCTCAAGTTTAACAATGATTGCAAGGATGTCATAGGACTTAGGCAAAGGGTTGCTACGAGTCAGAACCCACTTGACAGCACCTAATAGCAACAAATTAATTGATTTTTGCAGTCATTTGTTGTATGTTTTTTGTCATCCTGCAGATTTCTTTGTTCTATTTATTTTTCTTTGCTGAATTCATTGTACTTTTTCTTGGCCATTTCTTTATTGTTATTGTTTTAATATTTACAAAATCTTCATATTTTCCTTTCTTGATTTTCTGTGAAGGTGTATTAATTTTCTTTGAGGTTACCCTGTAATTTGTTAACTTCTTCCCCAGTTTTAAACTGTCTGTTTTATCTTTAAATCTACTTTACTTCATCACCATTTGGAAATTCTGTAACTATACTTTTCCCTTTCTTTGCTTTGTAGTTGTCTTACTTGTAAATTGTTATCTCTGATTCCCTATTTTCAGTCTTGTGGGCTTATTTTACTTTGGATATTTCTATATCTGGAATGAGTTCTAGGTTGTCTTGCCATGTATGTCAATCTTGGATTGTTGTGTGCTGTTGTTGGTTGCTAGTTCAAAGAACTCCTTTTTTTGTAATATTTTTCTTGTCCTGCAGATTTCTTGGTAAGTTTGATTTTTACAAAGTCCTTTAATTTCTGTTTATATGGAAAAGTTATGATTTCATCCTCATGTTTGATGGATCATTTTGCTGAATATATGATTTTTGATTGACATTTTTTTTCTTCGTTCATAGTTTGGTATATGTCTCCCAATGCCTTCTTCCTTACATGATTTCTGCTAAAACACCAATGCTTAATCTTATTGGTTCACCTTTAGAGGTAACTTTTTGTTGTTCTTGAGCCACTTCCTGGATTCTTTCCTAGTCTTTGACTTAGATAGTTTGATTCTGATATGTCTTGGTGATTTTCTTTTGGGCTCTATCTTGTTTGGAGTTCCTTCAGAATGATTATCTTCTCACCTTTCATGATATTTAGGGAAATTTTCTTCCAACAGTTCTTCAACAATCTTTTCTATGATTTTCTTTGTCTCTATTTGTTCTGGAATTTGAATTACCTAAAAGTTATTCATCCATGTTGTCCCACATGAATCATAGGCTTTCTTCAGAGTTTTTTCCATTTTTTCTTCTGATTTTTCTTCTAGCCTACTAATATTGAAATATTTATCATCAGGCTCACTTACTTGGTCTTCCATTGATTGAAATATATCCCTTTTCCTTTCCAATGTATTATCCATTTCTGAAATCTTAGTATTAGTCTTATGGATTTCTATTTGCAGATTTTATATTGTCTCCAATTCTTTATCTTTTTTTTTTGTTGTTGTTGTTCATGTTGTACATTCCTAAATTCTTCTTTGTTTTCCTCAACCTTTCTGTCAATCTTTTGGAGGTACCTAAATATTCTGTTGAATTCTTTTTCTGATAGTTCCAATGCCTGTTTTTCCTCAAACATGTTTTATAGTTCTGCTTTTCGGTCACTCCTTTGAGTCACATTGTGTTGTTTCTCTGTATGAACAGAAATTGTCTGCTGCTGTCAAGACATTATGGTAGTGTTGTAATATGATGATGATTGTAAGTTGGTGTTTTCTTAAGCATTCACCAACTGCCCTCTAGTAATGTGTTCAGGAGATGAGCTTGTGTACCATTCTCTGTTTGCTTTTTGTGCATTTCAATTCAGGATTAGCTGTTTAGTTGTTTTCATTAATCCAATGTATAGCAATTGGTACTGGCTCTTGCCCAGTGGGTGGGACTATGGAGAGTAGTGGCTGGGCTGTATGGATGCAGTTGCTGTCTCCTGTCAGGGAGACAAGAAGAGAAAATACGGGAGAAAGAAACAAACAAGCAAACAACGGTGAGAAAAGAAATGGTGTAGAGAAAAGAAAAATCAGGCAACATCTAGGGAAAAAAATACAAAAATCAAGGAGAAAAAAGAATGAGAGGGAAATAAAATAATAAAAAAAGATAAAAGTAAGGAGAAAATAAAAATAAGAACAAGAACTAAACACAATTAAGGAGATGGATGAGTATAAGGGAAAGAAGCCAGAGAATAGTAAAAACAAACAGACAAAAAAAAGAGATGGGGGGGGGGGAAGAGAGAAAAAAAATTATCAGTGGTAGAGAAAGTGAAGCAGAAAAAATGAAAAGGGAGATGGAAAGGATAGAAAGCAGAGAATATAAAGGAAGACACAATAATCAAGCAAACAATTAATGGGAAAACGCTACACAGGTACCAGATCCAAAGAGGAGAAATTTCTGTGATCTTCTGCCAGTCAAGAATGTTACATCATGGGTGGATAAGAGATGAGAGTGTAACAACCGTATATGGAGTTCCTGTAGGGCTAGGTGGTGTCTGTTCTGGGCACCCAATCTGGAAATATTTTGTGCAGATCCCAAAGTACTGGGAGATTGGGACATTTCTATCCCAGAGGACAGTTGAGGGTGATAGGTCTTCTAGTCTAAGGCTGACCAGAACCAGGTCTGCAGGTCTGGACCAGGGCACACCTGATTCTAGGAACCAGAGATTGGTGCAACTAGCTCCCCATACACTTTGATATGATTTTGACAGCCCAGCGAGTGTATGCAGGTGGGGGCTAGCCACACTTCTGGTCCTTAGAGTAATGGGTACAAAGGAAAAAGTTTTTAATTAAAATTGTGTACCTTTCTTTCCAGCAATAAGCAGGCATTCCTCTGCACCATCTACTGTCCCTTGCCTTCAAAATCACCTGTGAAAGTTCTAGATAACCATACCTCACATAACCAGCTGTCACAATTTACTTGTCTATTTTCTTTTTTTATTCCCCATGCATTTGTTCAGCTGCTTCTCCTAGTGAGGGCTAATCCAGGGCTGGCCAGAGCTGACTCTGCATATTTGGAGCAAGGCCCGCAAATAGCATCCCCACTCCTTTAGTGGGGCCCACAACTATGGCACTCACCTTTATGTAGCACAGACCTCGGGGACAGCTGGAGCTTCCGTGGAGGTGTGCATGGGTGGGGGCTGACCTCACCTCTGGTCACCAGGACAGTGTGGGGAACATACCTCAAGCCACAAGTATGTTTCTGCAACACCAATATGTTTACTTGTATCTGAAGGTGCTCACAAAGTCTCAAGATGGCTGTCTCCCATATAGTCAGCCAGCACAGATCATCAGTTTCCTTTTTTTGTTGTGTCTGTCCCAGTCTCTTTACTTGTAAGCATTCAATCTACTTCTCCATCCATTCATCTGAAGCTCAGAGGTCCAGAACTGTCATCTGCATCTATTTCTATTGGATTTCCATATCTTTGTTGTACTGTCTTTCTGCGTAGTCCACCATCTTGCTGCCTCCTCCCAACATGTTTTTAAATAGGTAGTACAAAAATGTTTTATACTTGCTTTGTTATATATCCACAATAAAAGCTAAGTGCTACTGTGTTCTTGATTTAAGAGAATTCAGGTATTACTTCAATCATTTTATGGACATTCATCTTTAGTTATATCAAAGAATGTAGCAGTAGTACTATTCTATCTATCCAAGAAGGGAGCTGCATGTTTCAATATACTTGGGGATCCTGTTGTTGCAATATAATTATTTAATTGTATGTTATCCAGGTAAAATAATTCAAGATTTGGTAAGCAAAGAGTCAAGGATCTAAAGTGAACTGAAATCAACATACTGTGGTACTTCTATATTGGATGTTCTCAATTTTATTTAAATGCATCTTATATAAGTATGTTGAATTTAAATTTCTTAAGTATAATTAACTATAATTTAAACCATAAAATTAAAGTGTTTTAGAAGATGCAACTTTGCAATAAATGTTTCATGATATAAAGCTATGATGCACCAACACTAGATAAAATTAAATATGATTTTCTCTTTCTATGTATATTTTTAATATTTTGAAAGGTTGGTTTTAAAATTTGAGCATAAACATAAACAATCTAAATAAAGTGACAGTCTTCAGTTGCTCAATCACATTTTAAATTAGCATATTATTATTTCAATGCACAAAAATATTTTGAGTCCATTTTATATAAGTCACTATCTGAATACTATATTACCATGTTACTTTGATAATAATGGTCAATCTTTGTTCCCAACTTGAAAATTACAAATACGAAAGATGAAAATACATAGAAGCAGTTTGATTGTAATCCATGCAGTAAGTTTGAGAAATTTATATCTTTGAAAACTATCACCTAAAGATTTACAACTTGTTAAAAGTAGTATACAGAATAGGACATTTAGTTTTTTCACACCAATTAAAATACCATTCATGCGTGTTTGGGGAGTTATAAATGAAAATAATAGAAAATAAATCTTGTGTAATTATAAATTAAGACAATGTGGAATATTTTTATGTAATTTATAACCCAGTAAAATTGTATTAAGTTTTTCATATTTATTTTTACTCTTACTGTTACTGTTAAAGTGCCATCAAGTTGGTTCCAACTCATAGCCAACCTGTACAGGGTTTCCAAGGAGCGGCTGGTGACTTTGAACTGTTGACCATGTGGTTCAAACAAGTGATTTATCCTATAACAACATACCAGGGCTCCATACTAATCTCTAGTAAATAAAATTTCTTCACATTGTTTATATAACATGTCTATACTAAAGAATTTTTCCAAAGAAACTCTTATTGAAATATTATTCATTCCTCTGTAAATTTAATTAAGGTTAGAAAATAAATGAGAACATAATCTTAAGAAGTATGGTGTATTTACTTTCACAGACCTAAAATCAAATTAGTATCATGTATCACAAATGATACTTTATTTTGTTTTGTTTTTCTGTATATATATAATAAAAGTATAGAGAAGAGGGGAAGACAGGACACGTCCCTTGGTGTAGGGAAATAACAGACAGGAGAAGAATATGACTGAAATGATATTTTACTTGTTTATTTATTTCCAACTTGAGAGAAACAAGATAATATCAAGAAAACCATTCATTAACTAAGGAAAAGAATCATTAACTGTTGAAATCAGAAACTCAAGAAATAGCATGTTTCATTAAAAAGTGGTGGTGGTCGTGATGGTGTGCCATGGAGTCGGTTCC